>NW_025051967.1:0-10816 GCF_019279795.1 Protopterus annectens | reverse complement strand
TTGGGGGAGATTGGGGTTAGGAATTTGGGCTGCTTAGTGCCAGGCTTTTACCTGCTGGCATTGAGGCATCTTCCTTAGAGATGGTAGGATGCTGCTCAGTGCCAGGTTCTACCTGCTGGTATTGTGGCATAATCTTTGTAGATAGTAGAATGCTGATCAGTGCCAGGCTTGTACCTGCTGATATTGTGGCATCATCCCTTGAGATGGTAGAATGCTGCTCCGTGCTAGGCTAGGACCTTCAGATATTGTGGCATCATCCTTGGAGTTGGTAGGATGCTGCTCAGTGCAAGGCTCGTACCTGCTGGTATTGTGGCATCATCCTTGGAGATGGTAGAATGCTGCTCAGTGCCAGGCTCTACCTGCTGGTATTGTGGCATCATCTTTGTAGATGGTAGAATGCTGATCAGTGCCAGGCTCGTACCTGCTGGTATTGTGGCATCATCCTTGGAGGTGGTAGGATGCTGCTCAGTGCTAGGCTCATACATGCCTGCATTGTGGCATCATCCTTTGAGATGGTAGAATGCTGCTTAGTGTTAGCCTCACTCCTGCTGGTATTGTGGCATCATCTTTGGAGATGGTAGGATGCTGCTCAGTGCTAGGCTTGTACCTGCTTACATTGTGGCATCAGCCTTGGAGATGGTAGAATGCTGCTCAGTGCAAGGCTCATACCTCTTGGTATAGTGGCATCATCCTTTGAGTCGGTTGGATGCTCCTCAGTGCTAGGCTTATACCTGCTGTTATTGTGGCATCATCCTTGGTTATGGTAGAAAGCTGCTCAGTGCTAGGTTCATACCTGCTGGTATTGTGGCATCGTCTTTGGAGATGATAAAATGCTGCTCAGTGCCAGGCTTATACCTGCTGGTATTGTGACATCATCATTGGAGATGGTAGGATGTTTCTCAGTGCCAGGCTCATACCTGCTTGTATTGCGGTATCATCCTTGCAGATGTTAGGATGCTGCTCAGTGCGAGGCTCGTACCTGCCTGGTATTGGGACATCATACTTGGTGGTATTGGGACATCATACTTGATGATGGTAGGATGCAGTTCAGTGCTAGGCTCATACCTTCTGGTATTGTGTCATCATCCTTGGAGATGGTTGGATGCTGCTCAGTGCCAGGCACTTACCTGCTGGTATTATAATATCATCCTTGGAGATGGTAGGATGCTGCTCAGTGCCAGGCTCATACCTGCTGTTATTTTGGCATCATCCTTGGAGATGGTAGAATGCTGCTTAGTGCCAGGCTTTTACCTGCTGGTATTGAGGCATCTTCCTTAGAGATGGTAGGATGCTGCTCAGTGCCAGGCTCTACCTGCTGGTATTGTGGCATAATCTTTGTAGATAGTAGAATGCTGATCAGTGCCAGGCTTGTACCTGCTGGTATTGTGGCATCATCCCTTGAGATGGTAGAATGCTGCTCTGTGCTAGGCTAGGACCTTCAGATATTGTGGCATCATCCTTGGAGTTGGTAGGATGCTGCTCAGTGCAAGGCTCATACCTGCTGGTATTGTGGCATCATCCTTGGAGATGGTAGAATGCTGCTCAGTGCCAGGCTCTACCTGCTGGTATTGTAGCATCATCTTTGTAGATAGTAGAATGCTCATCAGTGCCCGGCTCATATCTGCTGGTATTGTGGCATCATCCTTGGAGGTGGTAGGATGCTGCTCAGTGCTAGGCTCATACATGCCTGCATTGTGGCATCATCCTTTGAGATGGTAGAATGCTGCTTAGTGTTAGCCTCACTCCTGCTGGTATTGTGGCATCATCTTTGGAGATGGTAGGATGCTGCTCAGTGCTAGGCTCGTACCTGCTTACATTGTGGCATCAGCCTTGGAGATGGTAGAATGCTGCTCAGTGCAAGGCTCATACCTCATGGTATAGTGGCATCATCCACTGAGTTGATAGGATGCTGCTCAGTGCTGGGCTCCTACCTGCTGGCATTGTGGCATCAGCCTTGGAGATGGTTGAATGCTGCTCAGTGCAAGGCTCATACCACTTGGTATTGTGGCATCATCCTTTGAGTCAGTAGGATGCTGCTCAGTGCTAGGCTAATACCTGCTGGTATTGTGGCATCATCCTTGGAGATGGTAAAATGCTGCTCAGTGCCAGGCTCATACCTGCTGGTTTTGTGACATCATCATTGGAGATGGTAGGATGTTTCTCAGTGCCGGGCTCGTACCTGCTGGTATTGCGGTATCATCCTTGCAGATGTTAGGATGCTGCTCAGTGCCAGGCTCATACCTGCCTGGTATTGTGACATCATCCTTGGTGATGGTAGGATGCAGTTCAGTACTAGGCTCATACCTTCTGGTATTGTGTCATCATCCTTGGAGATGGTTGGATGCTGCTCAGTGCCAGGCACTTACCTGCTGGTATTGTAATATCATCCTTGGAGATGGTAGGATGCTGCTCAGTGCCAGGCTCATACCTGCTGTTATTGTGGCATCATCCTTGGAGATGGTAGAATGCTGTTCAGTGCCAGGCTTGTACCTGCTAGTATTGTGTCATCGTCCTTGGACATGGTAGAATGCTGCTCAGTTACGGGCTCATACCTGCTGGTATTGCGTCTTCACTCTTGGAGATGGTAGGTTGCTGCTCAGTGCCAGGCTCGTACCTGCTAGTATTGTGGCATCATCCATGGAGATGGTAGAATGCAGCCGAGTGCCAGACTTGCGCCTGCTAGTATTGTGTCATCACCCTTGGAGATTGTAGAATGCTGCTCAGTGCCAGGCTTGTACCTGCTGGTATTGTGGCATCATCCTTGGAGATGGTAGGATGCTGCTCAGTGTCAGGCACCTTCCTGCTGGTATAGTGGCATCATCCCTGGAGATGTTAGGATGCTGCTCAGTACCACGTTCAAAACTGCTGGTAATGTGACATCATCCTTGGAGATGGTAGATTTCTGCTCAGTGCCAGACTTGCACCTGATAGTATTGTGTCATCGTCCTTGGAGATGGTAGAATGCTGCTCATTGCCAGGATTGTACCTGCTAGTATTGTGGCATCATCCTTGGAGATGGTAGGATGCTGCTCAGTGTCAGGCACCTTCCTGCTGGTGTAGTGGCATCATCCCTGGAGATGATAGGATGCTGCTCAGTGCCAGGCTTGTACCTGCTGGTATTGTGACATTATCCTTGGAGATAGTAGGATGCTGCTCAGTGCCTGGCTCGTACCTGCTGGTATTGTGATATCATCCTTGGAGTACCAGAATGCTGCTCAGTGCTAGGCTCAAACCTACTGCTATTGTGGCATCATCCTTGGAGATGGTAGAATGCTGCTCAGTGCCAGGCTTGTACCTGCTGGTATTGTGACATTATCCTTGGAGATGTAAGTATGCTGCTCAGTGCCAAGCTCACACCTGCTAGTATTGTGACATCATCCGTGGACATGGTAGAATGCTACTCAGTGCTAGGTTCATACCTGCTGGTATTGTGGCATCATCCTTTGAGATGGTAGAATGCAGCTCAGTGCCAGGCTCATACCGGCTGGAATTGTGGCATTATTCTTGTGATGGTAGAATACTGCTCAGTGCCAGGCACATACCTGCTGGTATTGTGGCATATTCCATGGAGGTGGTAGGATGCTGCTCAGTGCTAGGCTCATACCTGCTGGTATTGTGGCATCATCCTTGTAGATGGTAGGATGCTGCTCAGTGCTAGGCTTATGCATCCCTTGACAGGCATCATCCATCAAGATGGTTGAATGCTGCTCAGTGTTAGCCTCACTCCTTCTGGTATTGTGGCATCATCCTTGGAGATGTTAGGATGCTGCTCAGTGCCAGGCTCTTAACTGCTGGTATTGTGACATCATCCTTCATGATGATAAGATGCTGTTCATTGCTAGGCTCATACCTTCTGGTATTACTTCATCATCCTTGGAAATGGTTGGATGCTGCTCTTTGCCAGGCTCATACCTGCTGGCATTATGCCATCATCCTTGGAGATGGTAGAATGTTTCTCAGTGCCGGGCTTGTACCTGCTGGTATTGTGGCATCATCCTTGGAGATGGTAGAATGCTGCTCAGTGCCAGGTTTGTACCTGCTGGTATTGTGGCATCATCCTTGGAGATGGTAGGATGCCGCTCAGTGCTAGGCTCATACCTGCAAGTATTGTGGCATCATCCTTGGAGATGGTAGGATGCAGCTCAGTGCTAGGCTCATACCTGCTGGTATTGTGTCATAATCCTTTGAGATGGTAGAATGTTGCTCAGTGCAAGGCTTGTACCTACTGTTATTGTGGCATCATCCTTGGAGATGGTAGGATTCTGCTCAATGCCAGGCTTGTACCTGCTGGTATTGTGGTATCATCCTTGGAGATGTTTAGGATGCTGCTCAATGCCAGGCTTGTACCTGCTGGTATTGTGGTATCATCCTTGGAGATGTTTAGGATGCTGATTAGTGCTAGGCTCATACCTCCTGGTATTGTGGCATCATCTTTGGAGAGGGTAGAATTCTGATCATTACCAGTCTCATACCTGCTGTTATTGTGGCATGAACTTTGGAGGTGATAGGGTGCTGCTCAGTGCTAGGCTCATGCATGCCTGTATAGTGGCATCATTCATCAAGATGGTTGAATGCTGCTCAGTGTTAGCCTCACTCCTTTTGGTATTGTGGCATCATCCTTGGAGATGGTAGAATGCTGCTCAGTGCAAGGCTCATACCTCCTGGTATTGTGACATCATCCTTGGAGTACTAGAATGCTGCTCAGTGCTAGGCTCAAACCTACTGGTATTGTGGCATCATCCTTGGAGATGGTAGGATGCTGCTTAGTACTAGACTCATTCCTGCTGGTATTGCTTCCTCATCCTTGGAGATGGTAGAATGCTGCTCAGTGCCAGGCTCGTACCTGCTGGTATTGTGTCATCATCCTTTGAGATGGTAGGATGCTGCTCATTTCCAGGCTCATACCTGCTGGTATTGTGGCATCATCCATGGAGATAGTAGGAAGCTACTCAGTGGAAGGCACGTACCTGCTGGTATAGTGGCATCATCCCTGGAGATGGTAGGATGCTGCTCAGTGCTAGTTTCAAATCTGCTGGTATTGTGGCATCATCCTTTGAGATGGTAGAATGCTGCTCAGTGCAAGGCTAGTACCTGCTGTTATTGTGGCATCATCCTTGGAGATGGTAGGATGCTGCTCAGTGCTAGGCTCGTACCTGCTGGTATTGTGGCATCATCCTTGGAGATGGTAGAATGCTGCTGATTGGCAGGCTCTACCTGCTGGCATTGGGGCATCATCTTTGGAGAGGGTAGAATGCTGATCAGTGCCAGGCTCATACCTGCTGGTATTGTGGCATGATCCTTGGAGGTGGTAGGATGCTGCTCAGTGCTAGGCTCATGCATGCCTGTATTGTGGCATCATCCTTCAAGATGGTAGAATGCTGCTCAGTGTTAGCCTCACTCCTGCTGGTATTGTGGCATCATCCTTGGAGATGGTAGGATGCTGCTCAGTGTCAGGTTTGCACCTGCTTCTATTGTGGCATCATCCTTGGAGATGGTAGAATGCTGCTCAGTGCAAAGCTCATACTTCCTGGTATTGTGGCATGATCCTTGGATGTGGTAGGATGCCGCTCAGTGCTAGGATCATGCATGCCTGTATTGTGGCATCATCCTTCAAGATGGTAGAATGCAGCTCAGTGTTATCCTCACTCCTGCTGGTATTGTGGCATCATCCTTGGAGATTGTAGGATGCTGTGCAGTGCCATGCTCGTACCTGCTGGTATTGTGAAATCATCCTTGGAGATGGTAGAATGCTGCTTAGTGCCAGGCTTGCTCCTGATAGTATTGTGTCATTGTCCTTGGAGATGGTAGAATGCTGCTCAATGCCACGCTTGTACCTGCTGGTATTGTGGTATCATCCTTGGAGATGTTAGGATGCTGCTCAGTGCCAGGCTCATAACTGCTGGTATTGTGACATCATCCTTGGTGATGGTAAGATGCTGTTCAGTGCTAGGCTCATACCTTCTGGTATTGCGTCATCATCCTTGGAGATGGTTGGATGCTGCTCAGTGCCAGGAACTTACCTGCTGGTATTGTAGTATCATCCTTGGAGATGGTAGGATGCTGCTCAGTGCCAGGCTCATACCTGCTGGTATTGTGGCATCATCCTTGGAGATGGTAGAATGCTGTTCAGTGCCAGGCTTGTACCTGCTAGTATTGTGTCATCGTCCTTGGAGATGGTAGAATGCTGCTCAGTTACGGGCTCATACATGCTGGTATTGAGTCTTCACTCTTGGAGATGGTAGGTTGCTGCTCAGTGCCAGGCTCGTACCTGCTAGTATTGTGGCATCATCCTTGGAGATGGTAGAATGCAGCCCAGTGCCAGGCTTGCGGCTGCTAGTATTGTGTCATCGTCCTTGGAGATGGTAGAATGCTGCTCAGTGCCAGGCTTGTACCTGCTGGTATTGTGGCATCATCCTTGGAGATGGTAGGATGCTGCTCAGTGCCAGGCACATTCCTGCTGGTATAGTGGCATCATCCTTGGAGATGTTAGGATGCTGCTCAGTGCCATGTTCGTACCTGCTGGTATTGTGACATCATCCTTGGAGATGGTAGAATGCTGCTCAGTGCCAGGCTTGCACCTGATAGTATTGTGTCATCGTCCTTGGAGATGGTAGAATGCTGCTCATTGCCAGGATCGTACCTGCTCATATTGTGGCATCATCCTTGGAGATGGTAGGATGCTGCTCAGTGCCAGGCACCTACCTGCTGGTATAGTGGCATCATCCCTGGAGATGGTAGGATGCTGCTCAGTGCCAGGCTTGTACCTGCTGGTATTGTGACATTATCCTTGGAGATAGTAGGATGCTGCTCAGTGCCTGGCTCGTACCTGCTGGTATTGTGACATCATCCTTGGAGTACTAGAATGCTGCTCAGTGCTAGGCTCAAACCTACTGGTATTGTGGCATCATCCTTGGAGATGGTAGAATGCTGCTCAGTGCCAGGCTTGTACCTGCTGGTATTGTGGCATTATCCTTGGAGATGTAAGGATGCTGCTCAGTGCCAGGCTCACACCTGCTAGTATTGTGACATCATCCGTGGACATGGTAGAATGCTACTCAGTGCTAGGTTCATACCTGCTGGTATTGTGGCATCATCCTTCGAGATGGTAGAATGCAGCTCAGTGCCAGGCTCGTACCGGCTGGAATTGTGGCATTATTATTGTGATGGTAGAATACTGCTCAGTGTCAGGCACATACCTGCTGGTATTGTGGTATATTCCTTGGAGGTGGTAGGATGCTGCTCAGTACTAAGGTCATACCTGCTGGTATTGTGGCATCATCCTTGGAGATGGTACGATGCTGCTCAGTGCTAGGCTTATGCATCCCTGTATTGTGGCATCATCCATCAAGATGGCTGAATGCTGCTCAGTGTTAGCCTCACTCCTTCTGGTATTGTGGCATCATCCTTGGAGATGTTAGGATGCTGCTCAGTGCCAGGCTCTTAACTGCTGGTATTGTGACATCATCCTTCATGATGATAAGATGCTGTTCATTGCTAGGCTCATACCTTCTGGTATTGCTTCATCATCTTTGGAAATGGTTGGATGCTGCTCTTTGCCAGGCTCATACCTGCTGGCATTATGCCATCATCCTTGGAGATGGTAGAATGTTTCTTAGTGCCGGGCCTGTACCTGCTGGTATTGTGGCATCATCCTTGGAGATGGTAGAATGCTGCTCAGTGCCAGGTTTGTACCTGCTGGTATTGTGGCATCATCCTTGGAGATGGTAGGATGCCGCTCAGTGCTAGTCTCATACCTGCTGGTATTGTGGCATCATGCTTTGAGATGGTAGGATGCAGCTTAGTGCCATGCTCGCACCTGCTGGTATTGTGGCATCATTCTTGTGATGGTAGAATACTGCACAGTGCCAGGTTCGTACCTGCTGGTATTGTGGCATCATCCTTGGAGGTGGTAGGATGCTGCTCAGTGCTAGGCTCATACCTGCTTGTATTGTGGCATCATCCTTGGAGATGGTAGGATGCAGCTCAGTGCTAGGCTCGTACCTGCTGGTATTGTGTCATAATCCTTTGAGATGGTAGAATGTTGCTCAGTGCAAGGCTTGTACCTACTGTTATTATGGCATCATCCTTGGAGATGGTAGGATTCTGCTCAATGCCAGGCTTGTACCTGCTGGTATTGTGGTATTACCCTTGGAGATGTTTAGGATGCTGCTCAATGCCAGGCTTGTACCTGCTGGTATTGTGGTATCATCCTTGGAGATGTTTAGGATGCTGTTCAGTGCTAGGCTCATACCTCCTGGTATTGTGGCATCATCTTTGGAGAGGGTAGAATTCTGATCATTACCAGTCTCATACCTGCTGTTATTGTGGCATGAACTTTGGAGGTGATAGTGTGCTGCTCAGTGCTAGGCTCATGCATGCCTGTATAGTGGCATCATTCATCAAGATGGTTGAATGCTGCTCAGTGTTAGCCTCACTCCTTCTGGTATTGTGGCATCATCCTTGGAGATGGTAGAATGCTGCTCAGTGCAAGGCGCATACCTCCTGGTATTGTAACATCATCCTTGGAGTACTAGAATGCTGCTCAGTGCTAGGCTCAAACCTACTGGTATTGTGGCATCATCCTTGGAGATGGTAGGATGCTGCTTAGTACTAGACTCATTCCTGCTGGTATTGTTTCATCATCCTTGGAGATGGTAGAATGCTGCTCAGTGCCAGGCTCGTACCTGCTGGTATTGTGTCATCATCCTTTGAGATGGTAGGATGCTGCTCATTTCCAGGCTCATACCTGCTGGTAATGTGGCATCATCCATGGAGTTAGTAGGAAGCTACTCAGTGGAAGGCACGTACCTGCTGGTATAGTGGCATCATCCCTGGAAATGGTAGGATGCTGTTCAGTGCAAGTCTCGAACCTGCTGGTATTGTGGCATCATCCTTTGAAATGGTAGAATTCTGCTCAGTGCAAGGCTAGTACCTGCTGTTATTGTGGCATCATCCTTGGAGATGGTAGGATGCTGCTCAGTGCTAGGCTTGTACCTGCTGGTATTGTGGCATCATCCTTGGAGAAGGTAGAATGCTGCTGATTGCCAGGCTCTATCTGCTGGCATTGGGACATCATCTTTGGAGAGTGTAGAATGCTGATCAGTGCCAGGCTCATACCTGCTAGTATTGTGGCATGATCCCTGGAGGTGGTAGGATGCTGCTCAGTGCTAGGCTCATGCATGCCTGTATTGTGGCATCATCCTTCAAGATGGTAGAATGCTGCTCAGTGTTAGCCTCACTCCTGCTGGTATTGTGGCATCATCCTTGGAGATGGTAGGATGTTGCTCAGTGCCAGGCTTGTACCTGCTGGTATTGTGACATCATCCTTGGAGATGGTAGAATGCTGCTCAGTGCAAAGTTCAAACCTCAAGGTATTGTGGCATGATCTTTGGATGTGCTAGTATGCTGCTCAGTGCTAGGCTCATGCATGCCTGTATTTTGGCATCATCCTTCAAGATGGTAGAATGCTGCTCAGTGTTATCCTCACTCCTGCTGGTATTGTGGCATCATCCTTGTTGATGGTAGGATGCTGTGCAGTGCCATGCTCGTACCTGCTGGTAATGTGGCATCATCCTTGGAGATGATAGAATGCTGCTTAGTGCCAGGCTTGCACCTGATAGTATTGTTTCATCATCCTTGGAGATGGTAGAATGCTGCTCATTGCCAGGATTGTACCTGCTGATATTGTGGCATCATCCTTGGAGATGGTAGGATGCTGCTCAGTGCCAGGCTCATACCTGCTGGTATTGTGACATCATCCTTGGTGATGGTAAGATGCTGTTCAGTGCTAGGCTCATACCTTCTGGTATTGCGTCATCATCCTTGGAGATGGTTGGATGCTGCTCCGGGCCAGGAACTTATCTGCTGGTATTGTAGTATCATCCTTAGAGATGGTAGGATGTTGTTCAGTAGCCAAAAACACGGTAGTCACAAACAAACAATTTTAATGAAGCTTTCGGGTCTACACCCTTCATCAGCACATAAAGTCACCTTACATAAGTTGCATTTAAATAGAGGAAGCACTGAAAAACACATGATCAAGCCAGCCAACCAGATACAAACCAAAATTAATTATGCAAATAATTTAAAATGCATCACACCCAAAACTCTTAAAGAAGTTTTACTTATATTAATAAAAACAATTTTATATAGATTAAATATAGTTACATATAGATAAATCTTTCATAACAAATAAGAACTTTTTTAAAAACTTTTTTAAAATCTTTAAAAAGGTAGCAGCTCAAAGTTAGCATCATAAATTCTCCCTCTGACGCTTAATCAAAACTGGTTTGAGACTTACTGCTCCATTCAAGCCAGGCCATTTATCAGCCTGTAAACGTACTATCCACTCATATATTCCTTCAATAACAAAAGATTTTCCAAGTCACCACCCCTAATACCCATTCGTGACAGTGCATATGCATCTGAATTTAAAAGCATGAGTTTGAAATTCATGTAAATGTCTGAATAAACCATTTGTCTCAATCTTCCGCCTTTATTTCGACCTATGCTCTATTATTCTATCTTTAAGCTTCCTGGATGTTTTCCTACATAAATGCGTTACATGAAACACAGGTAGCTAAATAAACTAACTTAGTAGTACTACAATCTGCTTTGCAAGTAAACTTAAAACATTCACCTGTTGTAGGATGTCGGAAGCTATTATTACTATCATTAATATCAGAGCAACAGACACAATTATAGCACTTGAAAGTGCCCACTTTATTACATAAAGGAGCAGATTCAGTTTGAAAATCCTTATAACATAATATTTGCTTAAACGTCTGACCATTCCTAAAGGCAAACCTTGGTACTG
>NW_025051966.1:0-11713 GCF_019279795.1 Protopterus annectens | reverse complement strand
TAGATATATTTTTTACTATGCAAAGCTTTTGTAAGTATTTTTTTGACGTACAAGTAATTTATAAAAGGTTGAACTTTAGTTTATATCATGGTGTATGACCCCTAGTAGTTTGGTATAGGAGGAAGTTCTACAACTGAGGGTGATAGTGAGAGGAGCTGGGGTGTTATGAGGGAGAGTGATTTGAAGGCAGAAACAAGAAGTAGTTTAGTTTTTCTTAACACTGAGTATTATAGCTGGTTATTGGAGAACCAGGTCTCAATATTTTAGCTAACTGAAAGTTGCTGCGATTTTGGAAAGCAGATCTGAGAAATAATCAGAGTAGGTGATGACTGTAGAATTATCATAATGGATGTGAGAATTGAGTTAGGGCAGGATTTATAAAAGATTGTTGGTAAAAATGTTGAATAGAAGAGGTCCTAAGGTATGGAGCAGCAGGCAGGACCTGTGGTGAATGGCAGAGGAGGGACAGTGTAGAAAGCCATCTAACAGATTGTTGCCTATTGGACAGGTAGCTGCTGAACCAAGAGATTGTGGATGGGGAAAGATTAAGTTCTGTTAGTTTAGAAATTAGCAAAATGATGAGAAACAGTATTGAATGCATTGGATAAGTCAAGATAATATAATATCTAATATTATAATATATATGCCACTAATAATAACATGAATTGATAAGATCAAAGAGACTTTACTTAGATCTATAAAGAAATTACAACAATGGGTTTTCCTTTGATAGTGTTACACAATAGAAGCTGTCATATGTAAGGGTATATAATACAGTCATGGTACTGCAATGAACAAGAGCAGAAGCTTGTTTGTTCCAGACTAGTAAGTAGTTTTCTTGAAGTGAGGTTGAATGATTGTATTTTTTTTTTCAATGAGTAAAACTTCCTAGTGTGACAGAGTATGGATATGGCCTGAAGTCTTGTATATGGAGGTTCATAGAATAGAATTACTTCGAGGACTAAGCTGACCTTGCAGGCCTTTTAAAAGCCTGAGTCAGTTTACCTTTTTATACCATTTGGTTAGAGATTGGCCCTTATCCATCCCATGCTTGATGAATTATATATTACCCTAATAAGAATAACTGGGATCATACCATGTGAATAATTTGAGGGGCACTCATGCGTGTACAAAGCATCAAGGGGCAGCCCTGGGGTACATTTTCTGTTTCCCAACCATAGATCCAAGTTGCACTTAAATATGGACAGAGATTAGCTTAGTTTTATGTGGATGAGAAGTGTGTTCCAGAGAAGCAGTGTTACACTTGTTTAAGTCTCCTAATACCTAAATAATACAAGAAGGCCTGGGGGTTCGTTCTGATGCTTTAATACATACAAACATATCAGGATGGATAGCAGCATCATTAAATATGAACAAACAAACAGAGCTTACATACATGCATACATACATGCTTACATCTCAACAGCTGACTACAAAATGGCAGTCAGGCTCTCACGCGATCAGTATTTATACTCTAGTGCAAGCCCTCGGATAGCTTCTTAAAGGTATATACACTCTCACTGATGTACATCCTCCTTCTTAAAAAGATTGCAGTTTATACAAAACAATAGTAGAGCTAGGCATGCATTACTATGTACACTGGAAACAAAGCACAATGTGCATGTCCAAGTTGCTTTATTTCTGCCACGGGGTTTAGAGATTTGACCATATCTAGTAACATAACAGTTGGGTCTAAATTTAGCAACACAGACAGTCTCCTGTGCACAACTCATTTCAGGAACTTCTGAATTCATCGCAAGAATGGGAATGTCCTCTGAAACTTCCTCTGGAATTGGAACATCAGACAACTCACTGTCAAAGAGACTTTCTCACAGGCTATGTGCTGTGATATAATAGCAGACACCTGGTAGTAAACTTCCACAATTCTGCCTAAAAGTTCAACTCCTTCTATTGATTCCATGATATGATAATAAAAGTCTAGGCTCTAGGGACCAGCCTTGTCCTTTCCATGACACCAGTCGATCACGCAACAACTTTGGACATTCGCATCCCCTCCACCACTTCTCCCTCTTGCGTAATGTGACAGTTAATTGTGGTGTACTGAGATCTTAATGTGTAGTAGGACTCTGGGATAGAGTGTTTCTCCTCAACAGATTGGCTTTCTCACCTGATCTGTTATTCTTAACGTCACGTGGGGCCAACAATTGACTACTAATTAGTAATGTGATTCTGGTTTGTCTGTAAAGAAAGAGTCTCGACAGGTGAACAAAGATGTTTATCATGAAGAACATTTCTGACAGGGAATCAAAGAGAGATTCAGAGGAAAACATCACTATTGTCTCATTTAGACTTCTCTAGTAACTGTTTTACTGCTTTGCACTGCATGTTTTGCCAAATGTTTCATTTTGACTACTTGGGTACTCTGGACTACTTGTGATGGTAAATTTCCATTCTCCAGCAAATCTCTTTTTTTTAACTGTTGGCTTACAGGCACTGCATGTCATTGTCGAAATAGCTTTGTGCAAACTTGTACATGGTAGTCATGGGAATCTGGCTTCAAGTTGAAGTGGTTCTTTCACTTTCTCTGTTGATGAGGCTTTATACTAAAACTGTGTATTAAACAAGAGAGAGAAAATGCTATCTCAATGTCTTGTGACAGAGGCCAAACTACAAGTCCTCTCTCTTCTATCTTCTTTTGCGTAGCGTTCAGTTTCAGGGTGATACACAATGCAGAATAGTAATGTACTCAGGTTTCAAGGACTTCGGAAAAATTACTTTTGGGTTTTTCATTAAGATACCTTTGTCAGACAAAATCTCATCTGCATATGGAAGAGAAAATAAGGTTGGGCGTCTTGAGGTAAAGCTAGATTGTTTTGACAACCATCCTTAATTGATGATAAAGTGGGTTGAGCCTTTGTAAAACTGGATCTGTGGCAGCTGTCACGACCTCTCAGCTCCATCAAGACATGGAATTAAAATTTCTCACTTCCATGACTTCAAAATCATCCAATTGTATTTGAACCTTGATTGACAGACTGTTCAGTGGTATTTTCTGGGTGATCTTGCATAAAGAAAGAGTATCAATAATGAAAAAGAGAGTTTGTTTTCTTGTAGAACAAGATTGAAATTATACTTTTTTTCTTGTAGACAAGATTGAAAATTATACTTTTTTACCTCTCAATAGCATCATATGTGTTGCAGTCAGGAGCTGGACCTAAATACATTGCCTTTCTCAAGATTGGCATTGACTAATGGCTGGTGGATGCTGTTGTGCAGTCTAGAATAGAGTCTACCACCATAAACATAATCATGGAACTTCAAACATGCAAACACAATTGCCAAAAGCTCTTTCTCAATCTGTGCATATTGCATCTCAAGTTTGACTAAGAGTTCTCTCGATGCATAGGCAACTGAGCTGATCCTCTTGTAGAATGACTGCACCAAGACCAAATTTTGATGCATCACCCAGGAAAGTGCCAACAGTGGTTGGCATGAACATCACTTAGCATCCCCAAAGGTGAGGTGTTGAATTGTAGTAGCAATTCTCTGTTTCAGGACATCAAATGCTTGTTGGTGTTGCTCACAACTATGTAACCAGGATACATCTTCTCTTGCATGTCCAGCTTTCCTTTGAGTGGTGCTTTTGAAAGTTGAGCAACAGTCTGGAATGAACAGGCTTTGGCTAAGTAGTTTGTCCATGCCAAAGAGAAACATTTACAGGGACTTGAACATTTATCTGGAGCTGGTATCTCGAGGGAATGGATGTTTGCCCTTTTGAAGAAGGTCTGCAGTGCGTAAAGCCATTACTGGTAAATATAAATTGATCAACAGAAGAAACTTCTTGTATTCTGAATTTGCATTTGTGTGGGTTGAGTTTAAGATTCAATTGATGTGCTCTTTCTAGAACTTTTCTGAGGTTTCTGTCATGCTCTGCTTCGCCATTACTGCCTCTGGCCTAGTAGTATAGTAGAGTGAACTTCTGATAGCACAAGGATGCCCAGGAACAATTTGCTCACCATTGTATGCTGAAAAGACTTCACTTGCGAATTTATCCCAAAATACAATTCTCAAGGTGCACCTTGCCAAATTGAGTACAAAAAGTAGTGAGCAATGATGATTTTTGTCAAGCTAGAGTTTCCCAAAAATGAACTCTTTGCATCTAGAACAGAAAAAATAGTGGCATTTGGCATTAGAACTGTGACTTCTTACAGACTGTGTGCATTGGATGATGAGGTCTTTTTAGTAACTTTGTTTAAATCTCATAGATCAATACAAATTCTACAGTGTCATCTAAGAGCTTTTCTTATGAGCTACCATCATGGAAGATACCCATTCAGTTGGAGTTTCAACTGGACCTTACACACCTTATTAGCAGCACCATTTTTATTTAGTTAGGTCTTGACTCTGTGTCCTGCCATGGCTATTGGAGACTTTCGTGTTGGCCCAATAACTGGACTGACCTCTAGGTTTAACAATTTTCATGGGGTCTACAACTGGAAGTTTGCCTAGTTCAGACATCTTAAAAAGATCAGCATATGTAGAAAAAACTGTGCTGGGCAAAGATTACAGTAGTGATCTTTTAACATGGTGGACTTCCTTGTTAAATGAAAGCAGCCCATTTTCAAACTGTCTCAGAGACCTAATGTAATGACTGAACATGTCTCGACCACAGAAAATATGTAAGTCATTAAGCTTCTTCCAACAGAATAACATGACACACTACTACTGAGCCTTACGTTTGAATTTCTACCACACCTCCATAAGCATCAAATTAATGTCGCACACCTTGCCAAAATCAAGCATTTCACCTTTACACGCACTGTAGCAAAATGGCTTTCTGCTGACTGCTAACGCACTGCATTTGGAACCTGTGTCAACTTTTGAGCTCTCCTTATGTTTACCAATTTATCCGGGACAGTACAAAATACTTCATTCTTGGCCCATAAATCTACTGCATTGATTGTTTCATGAAGCACTAACACACCGATGCTAACATAAAGAGCAGGAGCTGCCACTGTGTCTAAATGATCAACTGAGTTTCCTAAAATTTTTCCCCTTTTAATAAAAGAGTGCCACATTCTTTTGACTTACAAAATCTTTTGAAGATTGAATTGCCATTTATTACATTTGTGTCATTGTTGACCAAAGCTACAGCTTTTTTGACTGTTTTAGGTTTCGCATGACTTCCGCCACAATTATGACAGTTGACAATGAAAGTAGGATGGGGCCCATGCTTTGAGGAGGTTTGCTTTGACTCACTCTTATGCTTCACTGAGACAATAGCTGTGAAGTCTGGAATTTGCTAGAAAGTTCTAGGGTTTACCAGTGGCAAGGTGCTGCAGGAGCTACAACATGAGGGGTTACCAACTGTGTCGTAATGTGCTTGGAGCCTGTTTTTTTTAACCATGTTGCTGATGCTACATCAACACATAAGCTTTATCACTGTGCCTTCTCTCGAGCTGCTTTGGTTTGTAAGCATATTCATGTGCTTTTCTGTGACAAGGCTTCGCTATATCCTGATCAAATCACAATGCTGTGGGTAGGATTTGTATGGCCACCATCCATCCTTCTTCTGGACTGTCAAGTTAAGGACACTGTCGGATCTAAGAATGGAAAATCTTGTGTGTTCTCTGGAAACAATGGTGCACTGTCTGTGTGCATTTTTTTGTTTAACAACAAAAATATACTATATATTTTTTGCTAAATGGAAGTTCTTTAAGAGCATCCCTCTTGCCCTCTTGGGTGGCAGATGTGAAAATGGCAATGTCTTTCTGGAGCTTGTATTTCGTCTGCTACTCTACTCATGGTCTTCCACGCTGCAGAATTTGGTTGTAAAGAACAGAAGACATATGTGCTGAAAAGCCCAACCCCCAGACAGCGAAGTCGGAGGTCGGACAAACATCCATTTGTCTGAATTTTCTCAATTCAACACTCTGGCCTTAGCTACATGTAAGTTCATGTAATTCCATTTTTTTCCCTCAGCTCAGAACATCTGGTGCTAGGTTTCACTCATGTGGTGGTGGCCAGCTTCCTCCTCCCTGAGGCCAGGCTGACACACGGTCAGCACATGAGCCACACACACACCTTCCTATGCTCCTCTGCCGGCTCCCTAAAGGGTTGCCCAAGTTGCCCTTTTATACCATCATGCTGAATCTTTCAGTCATGAATATTAAATTGTTCACTATGCGTACCTGGCAAATGGCATATGACTGATAAGCATTGACTGTAGATTTAAAATCATTCACCTGTACTCAGAGGGTCATACTGTGTTGTATTTTAATGGGGCAGGGGGCTGGGAGGCGGGGCAGCGAGATTTGTCAATTCCATTGCAGCCTTCTGAATAAGTTACCCAAAGAAAACCCTTCAGACCTGATTAATTGTTTCCATGTTCTGTCTAGCGTTCTAACTACGATGACTGGGTGTGAGAAGTACTGGTTGATGTGAAAAAATTCTGCAGCTCACAGAGCCTGTGAAAAGATGTTTCTCTTCATGTGTCAGAAGTTTCTTGGCATTCAGCTGAAAATGAATACGTATAGTAACAATACCACCATACCTCTTGGTGTTTTTACTAAAATTGTGTGTGACATGACCACATTGGTTAAACTACTTATATATCTTACAATGTTTTGTCAAAAGTATGTGTTTACGCCATTTCCTGACAGGCTAGGTGGTGACTGGTTCTTATATGACAGAACTGGCAGCGAAACAAGTGTTATTCTGTTTTCTATGCAAGTCAGAATGGAGGACCTCTTCTTTTGTGTGTCTATATGTCTGTTGGGCTACAGTCCTGGTCACATATGTCCTCCTACTGGAACCTGTTTTCAGTTTGCCATCATCCATTTCCCTAATATTGCAATATTACGACGTGGCTTACCATTAGCGTAACATAGGCCAATCAATTCTTCAAGGCAGCATGCATTGGTTGTGGATGAAACACTGAAATATAAAATTGTTTTATAACACAACTTTTCATTAGTTGCACGAGATCTAAGTTGTTTAATGTGTGGAATTTTGATGTGTTTACTTCTGCAATCTGGAGAGTTATTGTGCATGAATTGATTGATATTGGTGGATTTTAATGACATAAGTATGAGTGTTGCCATTTATGGTTTGAAATGTTTCTGAATTGGGCAGTTTGTATCATTTATTCTTGGTTCATGTGTTTTGTTTCAGTACCAGTCAAAGGATTGTGATGATGATGGCTGCTAATTAATAACTCTGCTAAGCTGTTATTCATGTATTAAAAATTTAATGCAGTCGGGAAGGTGAATCAAGAACTTTTCTTGACTTTAAAATGTGTGCTAGGGCTATGATTTGAAAAACCCAAAGGTAAAACTTAATCCAATCCCACGTGGCCAGCCAGATGCAAATTTTCTTTGAATGTAAGGTTTCAATGCTGTTTCGAGGTGAGATGTCTGTGAGTTCCCAAAGGCAAAGAGAGTATTAAAGCTGCTACCTCTGTTTATGAAACTGTGCTTGTTTAGCAAATGGCTGTAGTGTTGTATAAAATTTAGAAATAAGTTTATAATAAAATCCAGTATCAGTAATCATTGTGTAGAAGTAAAACCCGAAAACAGTATATGAACACAGAGTGGTGAACTGTATTTATGACAACTGGGAGAAATGGAGAGATAATAGCCAAGTGGCCAGGACAGCACTTGAATGGCTGTGTGTGTGTGTGTGTGTGGGGGTACATGCGCTGTCGTGGGGGGAGTAAGAGGTGCACATGTGGGGGTGGTACCACATTTTTGCACAGCACTTGCCGCCACCACTATGCTCCAAGAATTTATGACATGAAAAGTTGTGGCAATCCTGCAATGGCCTTATTCAAAGTTAAATCCCACTGTCCGCGACGGAAGCAAAATCTTTTCTCTACAGCATCATCTTTTATACCACACACATCTGTCCTTTACCTGCTCATCCCGTAAGTCACACTAAATCTACGCGTTTTGAAAAGCTTTATTTCTTAGGTCAGTTATATGCTGTACAAAAGTTTCACCAAGCTTTTGATCCCTTGTGTATAAAATAAGTACCTTTTCCATTATAACATTTGTCTACAGGGTTACCACATTTCTCTAAATTTTTTCTCTTTTCCTTTGAACGGGAAATAGATTTTTCCCCCATGTCAGGTGAACACAAAGATTTTATGGCTTTGAAAAAAAAATAAAAAAATAAAGCCTTTGAATTTTTTTTCAAAAAAAACCCCTTTAAAATTTTTAAATTTTTTTTAAACACCTTCCCTTTCTGAATATTCTGTCAAAACAACACTGAAAATTCTGCATGTAAAAGATCAAAAATAAAATTGGCCCCGATTTTCATTGGATTGGTTTTTTGAAAAAAAACAGATAGCCGAAAATGGGGATTGTTGGGCGTTTGTAGATAATTTATTTTATTTCCTCATCCTTCTTGGCCTTCAACATTTAAGGTTATTCCCCTTTATTTACTTTTTTTTTTTTCCAGTGGGGGTTTGCAAAATTTTCCGATTTATCTGGCCTTTTCCCTTTACCTTGCTTTGGTGATTTTCAAAACAAGGGGGTTTGGAAGTCCTCCCTTATGAAAAACTGCCTCCAACAGAGGTTTTAATGTCCTGCTATTGTTTGCAATCCCTTTAATTTAATGACGGAGTTTTTTTGGGTTTTAATTTATAGGTTTTGGGGGGGTTCCCCTTTAAAGGGGTTCTCATTCTAAAAACCCGTTTGGGGTGAGGAATGTTTTCTTGGGGGGAAATTTTCTTTCAATTTTAAAATCAAGGAGTAAAAGGGGTTTTAATTGTTTTTTAAAATTTTAACTGAAAGGGGGGGCATTTCCAATTTATGGAATTTAAAGGGGGGTTTTTTTTCTTAGGGAAAGGGGGGGTTTTTTTAAACCCCAAGTAAAAGGATTTTTAAGAAAAGGGGGAATTAGTATTAAGGTTAAAAATGAAAAAAGGAAAAAAGGGTTTTGCAGGAGGGCCACATTTTTATTGAGGTTTTTTTTTTTCTTTTGAGGAGGGGTTAAAAAGGTTCTAAAAGGTAAATGGTGTTTAAAGGGGAATATTTTGTGATAAAGGAAGGTTCTAAAATAGAATGGTGTTTAAAAGGGTGGGGGTTTTCATTAAAAACCCGGGGTTTTTTGAAGTGCATTAATGTGTTTTGTAAATTTTATTTGGGAAAAAATTTTCTAAAATGGGGCTTTTGTTTTTGTTTTTTGATTTTTTAAAATAACCTTTTTTTTGATATTTTTAGGTTGTAAATAAACCTGTGTTTTAGGGGTTTGGATCCTTTTATTTTTTTGCATTATTTTTGAAGGATTTATTCAAATTGTAAGTTTTTGGTTTATTTGAAAAAAAAAGACAAGAAAAAAATTTTTTAAAGGGGAAAATGGTTTTGGAAAAAAAGACTTTAAAGGGTTTTGATTTCAATGTTGTTGATCAAAATAGGTTAAATTAGAAATTTTTACGTGTTACCCTTTTAGGTGTCTGGAAGGAAAAATTTTTGTTTCCCCCCCAGGAAAATTTAAAACCGATGGAATGGGGATTTGGGAAAGTTTTGTATGGAACCAAAATTTTTTTTAAAAACAAAAGATTTTTGTGGAAATGAAAGGTTTTGATTTTAATTTTGGGAAAACCCTTTTTCATCCAGATTTGGGGATTCTATGAAATTTTTTTTTTTGAGAAAAGCAGGATGTACCCCCTGTTTTATGGTATACCCCCAATTCCCAAAAATACCATGCAAAAGTTAATTATAAAATGGCCACCCCCAAGGGGGTTTTTAAAAGGCAAATGTTGATGAAATAAAAAACCCCCTGGTCCAGAAAGGGTGTTTTTTTCAAAACCCCCCCCGGGGGGAAAAGGTATGAAAATTTTCTTGTAATTTACTTTCTGATTTACAAAAGGCAGAAAGGTATGAAACATTATTTTTAATCATTGCCAAGGGCCCTTAAGGCCTTGGGATTAAAAAAATTTTTTTTTTAAAAAAATTTTTTGGAATCTTGGGTTTTAAACTTGGGCCCAAAACTTTTAAAAAAAAAATGGTCAATGGCTGAGAATGTAAACATTAAAATGGAGCACTGGTTGTAAAGGGGAAAGGGTCTGTTTTAGTGCAGTAACAAACCCTACACACTGGGGTATGCAAATGGGGGGAGTTATACTGAATCACAAATTTCTTCAAAGTGTCAGCTTGTCCCAACGGGGGTGCAGCAAAAAACAGTGCAAGTTAAGAGTGAATGACTTCTTTGTGTCATGCATGCTGTCAGCTAAAGGGGTATGGCCTTTTTTGCACTTAATTGGCCGGAAGCTCTTTGGAGAGCTTATTTTCATTACAGTTTGGGTTTGGGGGGTTTTTGTGTTCCAACTAAATGTGAGATGTGCCTGAGCAGTTTTACATTTTTTAAAGGGGTTTGGTGGGTTTTAAAAAAAAAAAAAAAAGAGGTAATGGCAGCACTGTTTACATTTGAGAACTGGTATGCGGGAAACCCAAAAGGGGGGCTAAAAATAGGGGGGAAGGAAAATGGGAAAAAAAGGGGGGAAACAGAGTAGGAAGGAATCAAGGAGAACTAGCATAGCTGGCAGGTGGAATGTATCAGAATCAGCCAATTACACATGCAGCAGCCCAGCACACTACTATAAACTATCAAACCCCAGACTTTTTTTCCCACAAACTTACACACCAGTGTATACAGACGGGGGTTTTTTAACTGGCAAAACTAACAAAAATTTTAAAGGCTGCTGCTGCTTTACTCCATCAATATGTGCTAGAGACTGAGGGTGGTAAAAGGAAAAATGCTGACAACCAACCCACAGTGAGGAAGGAGAAGAGTGTAAGACCCAGGGTAACCTACCAGGGCCTCATGAGCTGGAAAAGTGGCACTATAGGGTGGACAGGGACATTCTACAGCAAATTTTGACTGTGCCGCCACACATAACACACAGAAGGGGGAAACCCCTCCCAGTGGTACCAAGGTATTTTGGGTTAAGAATACTAGCCACAGGTACTTCTAAAGACCAACTGAGGATATCATGGGGTCTCACAGGCATCAGCATCCAGGGTACTCCACCAGTTCCTGGATGCCATGACACCCATGCCATGAGCACATATATTTCCCCACTGCCCGTGAGGCACTGACCACATGTATGCATCTCTTCCATCGTATACCAGAATACCCTGAGGTAGTTGGTGCTATAGGCTGCACACACATCCATATCAAAGCACCCCCCGGGGGAAGGGGTACATAAACCGCAAGGGGTTCCCCCCCATCAACTGCCAGGTCATGGATGCCCAGGGCATTATCATGAATTTTGTGTGGCCCCTGGAAGCTATCATGACTCCCCCATCTGGCATTGCTCACAGCTGTATCAGGGTTTGCCAGGGGGACATCCCATATGGCCATCTAGTGGGGATGCTGGCTATGCATGGAGCCATGGCTGATGACACCCATCAAAAAGCCCCCACACACCCAAACAAGAACTATAATGAGGCACATGCACAAACCAGGATCATTGTAGAGCATGTGTTTGGGATGCTCAAGTCAGGGTTCCCCTGCCTTGACATATCCGTGGAGCCTTGCAGTACTCTCCAGCTACATGTACACAAATGTTCATAGTATGTATGCTACACAATATGATCCTGTGGAAACAGCTGCAGAGGACAGCATGGGGGAGGGCCACACAGCCCCCCCATTGCCAAGGCCAGCACAGGCACAGAGGGACTCGGAGGAGGAATATCCTGAGGCCCCTTGGGGGGGGCCCCTTGGGTTTGGCAAAGGGAGGCCCTCC
>NW_025051965.1:0-11114 GCF_019279795.1 Protopterus annectens | reverse complement strand
GTGGTGGGGGGTTGGGCGTCGATGGGCCATATGCCAGCAACAGCAGCAGCTGGCAGTCGCGCGATGACAACAGGCCGCCGTAGTGCAGCAGCCCCCAGCAATGCTGGGTCTGTGCTGTCATCAGTACGCCCCAGGAGACCACGTGCACGTGGCTCTGGCCAGGCCCGACAGGGATCTGTGTCCAGTCAATGAACACCTGCTTCTGATGACAGTACCCAGTCTGGGTTGGTACCGGATACGGTCCGTAGCACCCGTGCAAGGCACAGGTACTGTGTCCGTGGCCAGAGACACTGATCTGTATGACCTGGCAGGTACAGTCTGTGGCTGTCCACAAACACCAGTATATGGCAGCCATGAGGTGGAACTGTGTGCATCCATACATACATGCAAATTGACAACACCTAGGGCTACCGCATACACGCACACACTGCATCAACATTGCCCCACCTTCTACTGCTGTCCCTCACCAACACACATACACATACATGTCAATTGGTGGTATGGTGGCTGACTCAGGCATACCAAGTTCACACCCTGTGCATATGATGAAACTGTGCCACCTCCTGCAATCTGTAACAACTGTGCAGGTACAGGTTAACATGTTGCTGATGCACAGGGTGACCACATAGATGTGTAGTAATAGTATCATGTTGTTAACAGTACTGTGTTCTGAATTAATTGTGGGTATATCACAGCATGCCTGATGCAGTAAGTATGTGATTGTCATGTCCTGTTGTCTACACCCATGGTAAGTACCATAGTGTATCATCTGCACATGTTGGCATACTGGTGGTAATGATGTAAACAGAAGGCGACATACATAGGTAGCACGGGGGATAGGGTAATGAATGTAGTAATACACAATGATGGACATGTAAATTGCAAGTGGCATGTTGCCCACACTAGACTCTGCAATGCAGATGTTTGAGGATGTTGATATGTGTGCAGTACTACACGACTGGTACAGGACACACAGGAGCACCCTAGCACTGCATGCTCACATCTCATACCATGCTAGACAGCCCCAACACACATAACTAACTGTCACAGGAGGGAGAGTCCCCATTATGTCAGGGATACTGTGGTGGCAGGCCAGGAGCATACATCCTACTAGTATGGAACCACTGAGTGAAGGCTCAGTGTCTGTTATTTGACATGTGTATTACTGCAGGTATGAGCACATGGGTTTCTATCCAGTTATTGTACATCCTGACAGTACATGGTCTGTACACTTGTGTGCACTGAGACTGGACCCTAGCCATCTGACCTGTGTATTTCCATGTACATGTGCATAGTGCCTGCATATTTGCAGTGTTACCTACTGGAACTGGTACAGCTTGTTTGTTGTACAATGGACTACATGCAGCCTTGTTTACTGTAGCTTTGTTTGCATGCATGTTTGCTTGCAATTACCCTGGAATACTGATCACAGCTGCAATGCATAGTTATAGAGCTTCTGTGGACTCCTAGTGCCATCTGCATAGCCTACTATATGTATGTCTATGTCCCACTTGACAGGATGTCACTGTTTGTCCTGTTCACATGTACATTGCCTGTGACACAGTGCATATGAATTACCTGGCATGTGTCCACGTGAGCAGTCATATATGCTACTGCTAACTAATAACAGGCACTACACCTTCACACATTCATCTTCTGTTGAACTACCTGCTTTGCTAGGGACGGCCTGCACCTGTCACCCCTGGGCTTTCAGATATTGGCAAAGGCTCTTGCTACCCCCATAGTGCCTATGTTAGGCAGGGCTCAAATGACAAACTCACCTTCATAGGTATCACAAGGGATAAGAAACTAAGAGCAATGCTACCCAACGCCAGACGTCTAAACCTCCAGATGCATGCACCCAAAACACTCATTGGCATGGAAAACATCGATATCTGTGCAGTAACAGATGCCTGGTTCAGGGCTACTGAGAGCACACCAGCACTACCAGGTTTAACCCGGTTGATTTCTTTGAAACAGTCACCAAGGCCACTGATGAGGGGAAGGTGGTTCACATAGCCTACCTGGACCTTGCAAAAGCCTTCACAACAATACCCCACTTGGGCATTCTAGAGAAGCTCACCAGCTTAAATATAAGCCCCTATGTCACTAGATGGATTGCACAGTGGCTCAAGGACAGAACCCACATGGTTAGCATTGCTGGAGCCATGCCAGACCCCACACCAGTTACGAGTTGTGTCCCACAAGGCTCAGTCCTGGGACCTCTCTTGTTTGGTATATATTTATTGGAGGTACAGGCCAACACGAAGGACTGTGGCTGTCCAAATATGCAGATGACTGCAAACTGGCCACCATAATTGACTCTCCAGCTGACACAAGCATCTTCCAAAGGGGCATCATAGCAACAGACAACTTGTGCAGAGCCATGGCCTTCTGCTGAACAGTGTTTAGAAAGGGGAATGTGCATCCTGTAGTCTGTTCACCTAGTTGCCAAAAGGGACATTGTCCTCACACACACTAACCCCTAAAACAAAACACACACTTGCCATTGCAGGATTCAAACCCCTACCTAACTATGTTATGACACTTGAGACGGACATTAGCAGAGCACTATTTGCATTACTGGGTTTCCTTCTCCTGTTTACTTATAGGGTGCTGACATCATCAGTGTTTAGAAAGGGAATGGCATCCTGTAGTCTGTTCACCTAGTTGCCAAAGGGACATTTCCCACACACACTAACCCCCTCAGAAAACACACCCCTTGCCTTTTGCAGGATTAAAACCCCCTACCTAACTTTTTATGACTTGAGACAACATTAGCAGAGCCCTATTGCATTACTGGGATTTTTCCTTCTCCTGCTATACTTATAGGTGCTGACATCATCAGTGGGGGAATGGCATCCTGTAGTCTGTTCACCTAGTTGCCAAAGGGACATTTCCCCACACTAACCCCTCAGAAAAAGACACACTTGCCATTGCAGGATTCAAACCCCTACCTAACTATGTTATGACACTTGAGATCATTAGCAAAAGCACTATTCGCATTACTGGGAGGTTTCTTCTCCTGCTGTACTTATAGGGTGCTGACATCATCGGTGTTTAGAAAGGGAATGTGCATCCTGTGTTTTCCTAGTTGCCAAAAGGGACATTCCTCACACACTAACCCCCCCAGACAAACACACACACTTGCCATTACAGGATTAAAACCCCCTACCTAACTATTTATGACACTTGAGACGGACATTAGCAGAGCTGCTATTTACATTACTGGGGGGTTTTTTTTCTCCCGCTTTACTTATAGGGGGCTGACATCATCTGTGTTTAGAAGGGAATGTGCATCCTGTAGTGTTTTTCCTAGTTGCCAAAGGGACATTTCTCTCCCACAGACTTACACACACCCCCCCACTCACACACACACAAAAAAACCCCCCCCTGGATTTGAAACCCCTACCTAACTATTTTAAACATTTGAGACGGACATTAGCAGACCCTATTCGGATTACTGGGAAGTTTATTTTCCCTGCTGTACTTATGGGGGCTGACATCATCTGTGTTTAAAAAGGGGGAATGTGCATCCTGTGGGGAGGCAGACACCGCACACTCTGGCTAAGCTGTCATTCCCTAGGGCAAACAGCCTAGTGTTGACCTCTACACCCATATGTTTAATTGTCAAATGCACATTATTTGTTGCTGATAGACTGTTTGCACATCTTTATTGCCATAGCATTCCCTGTTTGTATGAACAACTTGTGCATCTGTGGAAGATGTTTGCATATGGGAGGGATCCACTATATCACGTATGTCTCTGTAGTCATTTAGTCTTGTGCACTGCGCAGACTGCTGTAATGTGGTTGGTTCCTGGAATAACACATAAAAATACCAGATATGTGGGCCAACTGCTAAACGAGATTTGGCCTAAGTGTGTGAGCATGCCCAGTTCAGCCTTCCCATGGCATGTTGTCTGACATATGTCTCATTTATCAAAGTGTGTGAGCATGCCCAGTGTGAGCATTCCATATGTTGGACTCTGCAGCCCACCACATTTGTGGATGAGCGTGAACTTCAACAAATATCACCCGTTTATGGGTTGTGTGTCATGTTGTGTAGTTACTGTACAACTGCTTTGTGTGTGAACACAACAGGATTATACTGTGCCTGCAGTGTTTGCATGGGATACTTTGCATACAGTTGTCAACATCCTTTCACACTGACCTAACACTGTAGTACTGTATAGTGTACTGGTAGTACTTTGACTGTGGTGGACAGTATCCTGGGCTTTACTGCTATCACTGCTTTACATTTCGATAGTGGGCACAACAGCCTGGTTAGGGGCCAGTTTTTACATCTGACCATGTTGCATTCTGTTCAGATATGAACTACTTAAACCAGGCTTGTCCAACATTGGTAGTGTATTCCACAACATAGGTGTACATTTGCAAACACTAGCGATGTGCCCTAGTCCATGTCTAATGCTAGTTGGAGAGTGTTTTTGTCCTTCAACACACATTGTAAGTGGAGTTTGCCATGACATATGTCATGGTTAGTATACTGTGCCTCTGTCTACCTGTGACATGACAGTGATACCCAGGATAACTACCATCTCCCATCCACTCATCAGATTCCTATTGAGGAAGATTGATAAGTGACTCTATGGGTAGCCTGTGCTGGGGTCACTCATGGGGGGGGGTGGCTTCTGTGTTATGGATCACCCAGTACAGCTTGTCCTATGTAAGTCAGTGCGGGGGTTCAGGTCTCTCATGTGCATAGCTCACTGCCATTCAGATTGTACAAGGTGCAGCATGTTTATTGATGCCAGCAACACAGGCAACACATGGCATCTGTGCAAGCTCTTTGATACTCCTGATGAGGTACGGTTGGGGACTTTAGGGTTGATGGAGGTGTCTGCTGAGGTACATCGCACAGGGGCTATTGTAGACAATTGTACCGCTGATGAAGGATGACTGCAGAGCCACAATGACCTCCCTTATCTAGATCTGACACCTTCATGATTAGGTGGGTATATGGTATGTTTCTGTAAACACTACAGCACATGTTTGTCCAATGCAGGATATCTATCACTTGTGTCCCCAGGTCTCTCATTACATGTTAACTACATAATGGGTTAACACCTATGTGGTAATTGGTGGGCACTTACTGTATATCCACGGGGTTGACTATACACTTTCTGCAATTAGCTTGCTGACATGGCTATGGCACCAGTTGTCTTTTTTTATTTTGGCCCTTTGTGGGATGCTTGTGTCAGCTGGTGGATCATATGTGGTGAGCAGTTTGTAGTCCTCTGCAAACATGTTGGACACAGTCCTTCCATGTTTGCCTGTACCTATGGGACATATATACCAGACAAGGGAGATCCCAGGCCCAAAGCCTTGTGGGGTGCCAGTTATATTTGGTTTGTAGTCTGACATGGCTGCAGCATGTCTGACCATGTCTGTTCTGTCCTTGGTCTGGTTTGCAACCCCTCTACTGACATGTGGGTTTATATTTAAGCTGGTGAGCCTATCTATAATGGACAAAGGGTATTGTATAGAAGCCTTTGCAAGGTCCAGCTACACTGTGTGGACCACATTGCCCTCATCAATGACCTTAATGACTGTTTAAAATTTGAGTCAAACATGTTTAGGGGCAGGATCTGCACTTGAGAAAGCCACACTGGGTTGGGTCCGGTGTCAGTAGGTCCCCAATATCTTTATGTCTGTGGTACATGCTGATCCTTTCCATAGCTGTGCAGACCGAGCTTCTCAGGATTCTGGGGTAGTAGTTTTCAGTATCCATTCAGGCAACACCTTTGTTGAGAAGGACCACTGTTGTTGTACACTGCTCTTTGGGTACATATTCTGTGGTAAGGCTGACATTGAGCAGTAGTGTGGTTTGGCATTCCTTTCACCTTGGAGTCTATGTTGCACTAAGCCCAGGACACCATCTCATACCATTGCTGCTGTGTGTTTTGCTTTGTAGATGTTGGCTGTTACCTCAGCATCTGCAATGTCAGGGGGCCAGCAGTCTGCATTCGGGGGGGGGGGGGTTGCACTGCACCTGTCAGGCTGTATGTTGGCAATATGTGTGTGTGTTTTTGGTATTTGTGTGATTCAGGGCATATCTGTGAATTCCCAACATGGTTCCTACCATCAGTTGTGAAAGCCTTGGGATTATCCTTAGTGTCCTGTACAATTTGTATCTTCATAGGTTCATAGGTTCATACTAGGCTATCCACCCTAGGGCATTTGTTAGCCTAGCCAGAGTGTGTGTGGCTTTTGCCACCCCTTGCTATGTGAATATTATGGCCATTTATGATTTGCTTTGCTGTGCCTCTGTCTGGACATGACACAGTGAAGACCATCATCCATCCACTTGGCAAGATTCCTGTTGAAGAGTGTCAGTGAGGGGCTCTGCCTAACATGGAGTGGGATTCTGGTCCAGGGTGTGGGGAGCCTCTGGATTATGTATCTGTCCCACTAGCACATCCTATTTCATTATTTGTTGAGGTTGACATCTCTCACTCTCACAGCTCCAATGGATTTGAGTTTTCTGGGGTGGAGCATGTCCATTACTCCTGTGTTGGGCATGGCCTCCTACAACAGGCATGCAATGCCTCTGTGTAGGCAGTATGTGACTGCATTCAGCTGGGGTGTCTACAGCCAGGCAGCATATGACATATATTTGAGACCCTTTATCCTCTTGGTGAGGTACCTTTGAGGTCTTTCTAACTGCTGCAGGTGTCAGGTAAGGTACATCCCATATGAGGCATTGTACTAGATTATGGGTGTGATTAGAGAAAGATATAGGGGCACAATGACCTCTGTTGACATAGATGTGAATCCTTTCCTGATACGGTGTCAAATGTAGACAGTCTTCCTAGCCACATTGGCAATGTGGGTGTCACATAACAGGTTACTGTCCACTTGTGTCCCTAGGTCCCTGGTTACTCCTTCCATACATAATGGTTTACCACCTATGTGGTAATTTGTGGTACCTTGTTTGGTATTTGGGACATTCATACTGTCCAGTGTCTTCAGGACGGCTGGGTGGGGTTATTGTGTGTGAGAGTGTGGTCTGTAGCATGCTACAGACTGTACAGCAGTCTTGCCTACAGTTAGTTGCACATGGGTGAACTCCAATGCCTTGTGCATTGTCAGTTACCTGGACGTATGGGTGTCTGTGCTGACTATGGATACTCACCCTCCTTTTATGTTTTGTTCCAGGTTTTGGGGCCATGACACATGATAGTGGTATAACCTGGTAGTGCTGGTGTGCTGTCAGGAGGCTTGCAGCAGGTTTCTGTCACTGCACAGACATCGATGTTCTCCATACTGGGGATGGCCTCGAGAGCATGCATATTGGGGTTTACACATCTGGCATTGGTCAGCATTTCCCTTATGTTTCTTCCCACTTATGTTTTCTAGGGTGGTGGGTCAGTCTTTTCAGCCTTGCCTACAAAAGGCGCTATGGAGGTGGCAAAGGCCTTATCCAGTATTCAGACGGGGAGGGGTAACAGGTGCAGGCCAGCCCAAGAACAGCGGGTGGCTTGTCAAGCATGACATCCCAAGCAGACAGACATTGGATCCCCTTGGAATGACACCAGTAAGTGTGCCACTTGCTATGACTGATCTTTCCCGTGTTTGTACTGTGGCATTATTCTTGGTAAGGGTAGGATGCTGCAAACGGTGAGTGTCATACCGGCCTGGACTACATAATCAGATAGCTCATCTATGTCTCTTTTCATGAAAGTCTGGGGAGGTACATCTCAGGTCATTCACACCAGCATGGACTATGACTGCATCATATTTCTACTTGCTTTGGAGTGACCTACATACTTCTGTTATGTGGCATATTGTGGCAGCCTACAGGCAGCTTACTGTACCCTTTCCCTTGTTCAGTCTGGTGTGGGACAGCAGTGTGTCTGACTATGGAGTCACCTATTACAACTGTATCAGGCATGTTGTTTCTCCTTCTGGCCTGTGACTGTTTGGCACACCAGCTTTGTGTACTATGTGTTGCATGTGCTATGTTTGGAGGTTGTTTGATTGGGTGTCTGCTTTAGAGGCCTCTGTTGGTGTGCTGTGTTTGTAATTTGTGCCTCCGGAATTATTTTTTGTGTTTATGTGTTTGGTTTGCAGTTGTAAAAGGTCTATGTGGGACTGTGTTTGTGGTGTGTGTGGTTACCTTCTCCTCCTGACTTGTTTTGGGAGTACTGAGTTGAGGGAGCTCAGCCTCCAGTTTGGATAGATGGTTGCATCTCTCACATATATTTGTATTTCTTGGGTGGAGTTGGGGTTGTCTGTGTACTTGGGGCAGGTGTAACATTGCCTCAGGATTCACAGATTCCACTTGTTGTGGCTGGCCTTAGTGGATTGTATGTGTGGACAGATTTTATTGCCATACTACTGATCAGTGATTACTTCATTGTTTATGTTTGCTCTATCATGTAGTAGCTTCCTCATTCTCTTGCATGGTTTGGTTATGGCTGGTGTCCACCATGCCAGATTTCTGTGTGTATGGCATTGTGTCTTGTTTTAATTTAGGATTGCATAATCCAAGCATTCCTGGCAGTGTTCATGGAATGGCTGTATTACAGGTTCTGAGGTGTGGCCCATATTTTGCACCTGCAGGGGACCTTTAATGGATTCCACATCAGTTTGGAGGAGTGCAAATATTGCTTAACACATGTTTTCCACTGTGGTTTTCTGGCCAGGGACTGTGGTCAGGATTTGTATATCCAGTGTGATTACTCTATGGTCTGGTTTTACCAGTGAGCAATACACTTCTCATCTTGCCATCCAGTACCCATGTTGCTGATTATCACATCCAGTATGCTTACCCCTCTTGTGGGAGTGGTACGTTGTTCCTGGGCCTTTTGGTTTATGGATTCTATGAACTTTTGTCCTACACTGTTGGAGCTAGTATAATGCTCCCAGTCTATGTCTGGGTATTTTCAGTCACCCAATATAATGTGGTTTGGAGGACTTGATATATTCATGTATTCCAGCATAGGCCGGATGCAGTTCCTGGTGTTGGGACAGTAGTCTGTAGCAGGCTATAAACTGGGGGGCAGTTTTAGCCACTGTTACTTGAGCATGGCTAGTCCATGCTGCTTTTTGTTGTGGTACCGACATGGGGGTGTGGTTATCCTTGACAATTCTTGCTAGTCACCCTCCTTTTGTAGCTTGTTCCAAGTTTTGAGGCTGTACAGCACAGTATGAGGTGTAACCTGGTAGTGTTAGGGTGCTGTTGTGAGCCTTGCCTCAGTTTTCTGTTACAGCGCAGATATCAACATTCTCCATACTGGGTGAGTTTAGACTGCATGCATCTTGCTGTTTCAACTTATCCCTTATCTTATTCTTATCCCTTCTGATACCTATGGAGATAGGTTTGTGTTTTGAGCCTTACCTATTCAGGGCACACTGTGGGTGACAACAGCCTTTGCCAGTATCCATCGGCCTGCACTGATAGGTGCACGCCAGTCCTAGCAGGTGGTGCATCATGTCATGCTCAGCATGTCATCCCAGACTGGCACACATTGGATCCCCTTTGACTAACTGCGATACATCAGTCAATTGTTGCACTTGATCATCTCATTGTCATGTTGTGGCATGATGCTTGGTGAGGGTAGGATGTTAGTCAGGGTCCTCAGGTGTGCATATAGTACATGGTGTTACATTACTTAACACATAGCATTCATGCCTCAGGTGGTGCTGCAGGGCTGCCTCTGTCGGATGTGCATATTACACTTCCCTGTACATGTTTGAGAGCAGGTTGTGTCATGTTAGGCATCCCTGTTTCTATATGAGTGAGTCAGAGAGGGGTATCATTCCCAGGGTTCCTACTGAGCCAGTGTATGTGCTATGCGTTGCCTCTTTGCCAAGGCCAGGGCATACTGGGCATGCCTCCTTCTGCCTACTGGGGCAGGCTCAGGTTGTTCCTCCTCCGAGTCACGCTCTGCCTGTGATGGCCTTGGCAATGGTGGGGGGCTGTTTGGCCCGGCCCTATGCTGGTCCTGCTGCAGCTGTTTTCGCAAGATCATATTATGTAGCATAGCACATACCATGACAATTTGGGTACATGTAGTTGGTGTGTACTGCAAGGCTCCACCAGATGTGTCCAGACACCGGAACCGTGACTTGAGCAGCCCAAACACATGCTCTATTACATTACGTGTTTGTGCGTGTGCCTCATTATGGCGTTCCTGTTCAGGTGTGTGTGCGTTTCTGATGGGTGTCATCAGCCACGGCTCCAGTGCATAACCTGCATCCCCCACTAGGTGTCCGTGGGGGATGTCCCCATTGGCAAATGTCTGGTACAGCTGCAACAAATGCCAGATGTGGGAATCGTGGTAGCTCCCAGGACAGCCAGCACACACATTCATTATTATGCCCTGGGCATCACACACGACCTGGCAGTTGATGGAGGGGAAGCCCTTGCGGTTGATGTATGCCCTACCCCCCTCACCGGCTGGTGCTTTGATGCGTATGTGCGTGCAGTCTATTGCACCCACTACCTCAAGGTATTCCGCTATTTGCTGGAAGAGACGCATATTGCTGGCCAATACCTCACGGGCATTGGGGAAATATACATGATCACCGACATGTGCTGACATGGCATCCAGGAACTGGTGCAGTACCCTGGAGGCTGATGCCTGTGATATCCCCATCATATCACCAGTTGGTCTCTGGAAGGTACCTGTTGCTAGTATTCTTAGGCCAACACATACCTTGGTTTCCACTGGGATGGGTTCCCTCTGTTGGTTCTGTGTGTGAGGCGTGGCCTGCACAGCTCCACTATTTGCTGCAGGAGGTCTCTGTCCACTCTATAGCTCTACTATCTCCAGCTCATGTAACCCGTGGTAGGTGACCCTGGGCCTGTACACTCTTCTCTCCTCACTGTGGGTTGTCTGGCACCATCTGCATTGTCACCACCCTCAGCAAGTCGCCTATGTCTCATTATGACAGCTATGGCAGCCCCTAACATTTCTGCTCTGAGTTCAGCTTTTCAGTTTTCACTTCTTTTAACCCTTAAAAAATCTGTCTTTTCAAAGGGGGGTTTTTCTTGAGAAGAAACAAATTCCCGCACTTTTTTTTCCCCCGTTTTGGCAGAGGGTTTTAAGTGCTGGGCTGGGGCCCCCCAAACCCCCCAAATTT
>NW_025051964.1:0-12369 GCF_019279795.1 Protopterus annectens | reverse complement strand
CATGAAAGCCAATACTCTGAGATTTATCGCTTCTGTGCAGAGCAGGTTTAGAACAAGGCAAATTACCTAGAGATACACAGTTGAACAGATATTAACATAGTTTAAACATGAGGTGCTAGTTAGAACGGCTGCTTATGAGCACTACGTTGAGATTTATCGTTCTTGCAGAGCAGCGATTATTGTGACAACAACACAATGATATGAGATAGTTTAAGCAAGTTGTAACAAGTCAGTGCATACCTTTGGTAAAGGAGTCACCCAGGCAGGAGGACCGAGCAGTGCCAGCAAATATTGTAATAAGAGAAAAAATGGCGGAATCTGGCGGGGACTATGAAAACTCCCTGACATCAGAAAACCTGCCTGGAGGTTGCAGGGCCTTAGGGGTAGCTGGGTAAAGTACAGAGCACTACCTAACTAGGTAAAACTTAAATAAAGGTATTTCTTTTACCCTTAAAGTCACTTTTTCAGTTGGAGCTGGTGCAGGGTATTAGGTTGTGCATTCGCACAATAGCAGGATTCAACGGAGCCGACGCCAAGAACCTGGGAGCCACGCGATGAAGGTTGGTGGGGGGGTGCCCTTAAAGTCACTTTTTCAGTTGGAGCTGGTGCAGGATATTAGGTTGTGCATTCGCACAATAGCAGGATTCAACGGAGCCGACGCCAAGAACCTGGGAGCCACGCGATGAAGGTTGGTGGGGGGGCGCCTTTGGTAAAGGAGTCACCCAGGCAGGAGGACCAAGCAGTGCCAGCAAATATTTGTCATTGCCATTGTATTTGTCTTCTTTGTCATTGTCTTTTTTGTCATCTTTAATGTCTTTGTTGTCATTTTTGTCATCAACTTTGTCATTTTCTTTGCTGTCATTGTCATTGTCTTTGTTGTCTTTGTCATCTTTGTTGTCATCTTTGTCATTGTCTATCATTTTTGTTGTATTTATCATCATCGTCATCTATGTTGTCTTTGTCATAGTTTTTGTCATTTTTGTCATCATACTTGCTCTCGTCTTTTTCATCTTTGTCATCATCTTTATCTGTCATCTTTGTTCATTTCATCTTTGTCATCATCTTTCTGGTTGTCTTTATCATCAGCAATGTTGTCTTTGCTGTCTTTGTCATCGTCTTTGTTGTCATCACCTTTGTCATCTTTTATGTCATCTTTGTTTTTGTCATCAACTTTGACACTGCCTTTGTCATCATCTTTGTTGTCATCATCTTTGTCATCTTTCTTGTCATCTTTGCCATCTTTCTTGTCTTTGTCATCATCTTTGTCATTATCTTTGTCATCTTTGTCATTGTCTTTATTGTCTTTGTTGTCATTTTGTTGGCATCCTTGTCATTGTCATTGTATTTGTCTTCTTTGTCATTGTTGGCTTTGACATTAACTTTATTTTTGTCATCATCTTTGTCGTCTTTTTTGTCATCTGTCATCTTTGTTGTCTTTGTTGTCATCTTTGTCATCATCTTTGTCATAGTCTTTGTGATCATCTGTCATCTTTGTCATCATCTTTGTCATCAACTTTGGTGCTTTTGTTGTCTTTGTCATTGTCTTTATCATCTTTGTTGTCTTTGTTGTCACCGTCTTTGTTGTCGGCTGTCATCTTTGTCATCAACTTTGTTTTCTGTGCTGTTTTTGTCATAATCTTTATCTCTGGTATCTTTGTCATTTTTGTCATCATCTTTGTTTTCTTTGTCATCATCTTTGTCATCTTTATCTTTGATGTCTACGCTGTCATCATCTTTCTCATTCTCTTTTTTGCCATTGTCTTTGTTGTCTTTGTCATCTTTGTCATTTTCTATAATTTTTGTCATTGTTATCATCATCTTTGTTATCTACATTGTCTTTGTCATCGTTTTTGTCATCTTTGTCATTGTCTTTGCTCTTGACTTAGTCATCCTTGTCGTTAACTTTATCATATTTGTCATTGCCTTTTCATCTTTATCATCTCTGTCATCTTTGTTGTCCTTGTCATCACCTTTGTAGTCTTTATCAGCCTTGTTATCTATGTCATCTTTGTCATCTGTGTTGTCTTTTTTGTTAACTTTGTCATCTTTGTCATCATTGTTATCATCTTTGTCATCGTATTTGTCATTGTCTTTGTCATCTTTACCATTGTCCTTGTCATCAACTTTGGTGTCTGTTGTTTTTGTTGTCTTTGTTGTCTTTATCATCTTTGTCATTTTTGTTGTCTGTGTCATCTTTGTCATCAACTATGTTGTCTTTGTTGTGTTTGCCATTGTCTTTGTTGTCATCTTTGTTGAGTTTGTTGTAATGCTTGTCATCACCTTTGTAACCACTGTCATCTGTGTTGTCTTTGTCGTCATGTTTGTTGTCATCTTTGGGAAAGCCACAGAACATGAAAGCGACTTCCTGGTTTTCTTTTGGGGTTTTCTCTTAATCAGTAATGCAGACTAGCTACTGTAATTGGTGTAAACTTTGTAGAAGTGAAGGGGTATGCTTGCTAAAGTTCAGAAGAGTACAGGTATGAAAGCTGGTAAGTATGTTTTCTAAACCAGCATTTTAAAAAAATCAGAATTGTATTCTCTGCTGTTGTCTGTTGGTGAATTCACTATTGCTGCTCAAATGGGTTTGTCATCATTATTTTGGATAATTGAAGTTCCATTTCTTCTCCATCTTTACTATTCATACTTTTTAAAAGTACCTGATTTTACCTCATATTTTTGTCCTACCCCTATTTTTTAATTTTCTGTAATTAATTGAGGATTACAGTAAGTCAGTATTGTCTTACATTATAATTTCATACTTATTGTTCAGAAAATATTTATGTTAAACCTGTTATCCTAACAACTTTTTAAAGTGAAGTACAGTAATATTTTAAAATAATGTCCCAAGTCCCCCCCCCCACTGTTTTTTACTTTGCCCAGAATTCTTTAGTGAAGAAGTTGAGAGGTATGCTGCTGCTTCTGCTGGCTGAATCCTGTGTTTTTTTTGTGTCTGTGCCACATTCAGACTGTGTGCTGGGTTTAAAGTGCTTCTATCTTCACCAAATCATTATTTTAAGATTGTGGACTAGTTGCTGGATTGACCAACTTGCTCAGTGGCTACCCTACCATTTTTTTGCCTTCTCATACTCTTTGGAGCTTTAGATTGTGACAAGTTGGTCATTAGTGTTTGGAACATGTGATGTAAGATATGATGAGAAGGTATACTATGGAAAGCTAGAATATATGGGCTAGGAATTTCACAGTATAACTAGATGAAGGTTTTATAAACATGGAATGAAAAAATTAACTTACGTGGCCATTGAGATGAGAGATGTAAAAGTGGGGCATTATGTACTGTTCAGCCCTGATATGAATTGTGCAAACATGAATAGGGTGATGGATAAGGGTTGGGCTGTGAGAGGGAAGTTGCTTGCTAAGCGAAGAATAATTCTTAAATACAGAAAGTTTGTACAGTTCTTACATATTAGATTTTTAACTTTGTTTCTATAATATGTGTACACAGATGGATTTTGCTACCTGCTTCTGGTATAATTAGATTGTGTGGTTTCTTTATATCTTTGTGTCTTTTCAAATGTTAGGATGTTCAGAACTTCCATTTATTACAGATACATTTCCTATGCTTCTCTCTGTCACTCTCTTTTTTTTGATTGCTGTCATTCAAGCTATTTTGAATATATTCCCTTTTGTTTCTGCAGTGGAACAAATGCAGTCTTGCAGTTTTGAGTATAGACAGCAATCTACGGGAAGGCCAGTTAGCTTAATAACACTGTGCTACAGTTTACCAGCCTCTATTAGCAAGGGACTTAGCTTGGAAATCATTTCTGGGTGACAACTGCTGCTAGTGGTTTTATGTGCATAAACAATATTTAATATATTTCCTGATTCCTGCCATTGTACTGCCAATGGAGAAGTTATAATTGACCCTGTAAAATAGCAAGCCTGTGTTGTGCTTTTGGATGTATGTTGGGTATCTGCCAGCATTTTAATATATTAACAAACATTTTGCATAAACAAAACCTCTGTGTGAGTTCAGATGTGAAATATTTATTTTGTTTTGCAATACTCTTCATGGATAGTGGGGCAATTTTTTTGGAGTGGTGTGGGAAGTTATCACTAAATTTCTCTCTTAATATATTGGCTATATCCTTGAAATCAGAATGAGTAATATTATACATGAGTCCAGTACATTCTTGGATAATATTCCTTACTTTCTTGTCACAAATGAAGAAAGATTTGCAATTTCCTTTGGTATGTAGAGTAACCTTAAGCTCAGACTCTGCTTTTCATTTTCTAGTTGTGCTCTTAAGTTCCATTATGGTATGTTTCACTGTGGTCTCAAGGTAAGGAAGGGGGATTTTTGTTTTGTCATTATGTTCCTTATTTTGTTGTATAGTTTATTAATAAGGTAGTAACACCAAAGACATTTCTTCCTGAATTTATAATTGTATTTAGGGTGGATGGATGCTGAGTTTTTTACACAGCTGTTGGAGTATTACTACAAATTGGAAGTGAATGTGGCAGCCCTCTTAGTTGTGACCATTTTGAAGGACTATTGGGAACCTTTGTCTAGGTCTTGTACAAGCTGAAGTAGGTTTGCCCTGGAGAAGTCTCTAAAGGTGGTTTGGCAGTGGTACCACTACACCTGACACAGAAGGTGACTTATGGACAGATTTCACTAAGGATGAAAAGATGCAAAGTGGGGTACAGGTGGGAACTAGTTTGGTAATGGCTATGTCAAAGGTCTATGAGACTTTCATGGATAGCTTTTACAATTTGCGCTAGTGTTAAGTCTAGGGAATGCCAAGCATATCCATTTTTAGATGTGTAGGTGCGCCACTCAATGTTTGGATGATTGTACCCTCTAACAAAAGGTGTTGGATTTGATATTTAACCGGTGAGTGGTGTTACAGTACTTTTCTCAATCACTGGGAGGCATTGGGGGATCTGTGGCTAGCAACAGAGTTAATAGGTGTTTTTTAATGGTGATTTAGATCTCTAGGTGTTCCAAATTCATCTGTCACATTTGTCATCATCGTTGTCATCACCTTTGTTGTCTTTGTTGACATCTTTGTCTTTGTCATCCTTGTCACCTTTTGCCATCATCTGTGTCACCTACTTTGCTGTAATGGTATATGTCATCATCTTTGTTGTCATCTTTGTCATCTTTATTTGTTTCAACTTTGTCATTATCCTGGTTGTCATCTTTATCATCAGCTATGTTGTCTTTGTTGTCTTTTCATCATCTTTGTTGTCATCATCTTTTTGTCTTTGTTTATGTCATCATCTTTGTTGTCTTCATCATCTGTCATATTTGTCATTGTCTTTGTCATCAACATTGTTGTCATTGCCTTCATCTTTGTTTTCATCATCTTTGTCATCCTTCTTGTCTTTGTCAGCATCTTTGTCATCATCTTTGTTGTGTTTGTCGACATCTTTGTCTTTATTTTAGTTGTCACCCTTATTGTCTTTGTCATTGCTTTTGTTGTTTTTGTCTTAATTGTTTTTGATGTTCTTGTCATCTTTGTCTTTTTCTTTGTCTTTGTCATCATCTTTGTCTTCATCTCTGTCATCTTTGTCATCTTTCTTGTCCTTGTCACTTTGTTGTCTTTGCCATGTCTGTTGTCATCTTTGTCTTTTTGTTACCTTGGTCATCTTTGTCATCAATGTCATCATCTTTGTCATGTTTGTCATCTTAATCATTGTCTTTGTCTTCAACTTTGTTCTGTGTCATATTTGTCATCTCATCTTTGTCATCTTTGTCATCAACTATTTTCTTGTCATCATGTTTGTCTTCTTTGTTGTCTTTGTCTTCATCTTTGTCATCTTTGTTGTCCTTGCCATCATCTTTCTCATCAACTATTTGTCTGTCTTTGCCATCATCTTTGTTGTCATCTTTGTCGCATTTGTTGTCATCTTTGTTGAGTTTATCATCTTTGTCATGATCTCTGTCACTGCTGTCATCTCTGTTGTCTTTGCCATTGTGTTTGTTGCAGCTTTGCCATCTTTTTCATCTGTGTCATCTACTTTGTTGTAATTGTCATTGTCATCATCTGTTGTCATGATCTTTGTCATCTTTGTTGTCTGTTACATCTGTCATCATCCTTGTTTTATCAGCTATGCTTTCTTTGTCTTTGTCATAATCTTTGCTGCCATCATTTGTCATCTTTTTGTCATCTTTATTTGTCATCATCTTTGTTGCCATCTTCGTCTGTCACATTTGTCATCGTTTGTCATCAACTTTGTTAGTGTGTTCATCTTTGTTATCATCTTTGTCATCTTTCTTGTCATCTTTGCCATCTTTCTTGTCATTGTCATCATATTTGTCATCATCTTTGTTGTCTGTTGACATCTTTGTCTTTGTCATCTTTGTTGTTGTCACCCTTTTCATCTGTGTCATCTGCTTTGTTGTAATTGTATATGTCATCATCTTTGTTGTCATCATCGTCATTTTTGTCGTCATCTTTGTTGTATGTTTCATCTTTGTCATCTTTATTGTCATCTTTATCATTAGTTATGTTGCCTTTGTTGTCTTTTCATCGTCTTTGTGTTTTTATCTTTTTGTCTTTATGTCATCATCTGTCATGTTTGACATTGCCTTTGTCATCAACTTTGTTGTCATTGCCTTCAATATCTTTGTTGTCATCATCTTTGTCATCTTTGATGTTCTTGTCATCATCTTTGTCATCATCTTTGTTGTGTTTGTCATCATCTTTGTCATCATCTCTGTCATCTTTCCTGTCCTTGCCATCATTTTTGTCATCAACTGTTTCCTATGTTGTCTTTGTCACGTCTATCATCTTTGTCATCTTTTTTGTTACCTTTGTCATCTTTGTTGTCTGTCATCATTGTCATCATCGTTGTCATCTTTACCACTGTCTTTGTCTTCAACTTTATTGTCTTTGTGTCATCTTTGTCATCATATTTGTTGTTGTCTTTGTCACTTTTGTCATCATCTTTGTCATCAAGTATGTTGTCTGTTGTGATTGCCATTGTCTTTATCATCTTTGTTACTTTTTATCATCTTGAGTTTGTTGTCATGTTTGTCATCACCTTTGTCACCACTGTCATCTGTGTTGTCTTTGTTGTCATGTGTTGTCATTTTTGTCATTGTCTCTGTCATCTTTTTCATTATCTGTGTCATCTACTTTGTAGTTGTCGTTGTCATCTTCTTTGTTGTCATCTTTGTCGTCTTTTTTGTCTCTCATCTTTGTCAGCATCTTTGTTGTCTTTGTTGTCAGCAATGTGTTTGTTGTCTTTGTCATCATCTTTGTTGTCATCTTTGTCATCTTTTTTGTCATCTTTTTTTGTCATCATCTTTGTTGTCATTGCCTTTGTCATCATCTTTGTTGTCATCATCTTTCTCATCTTTGTCATCTTGTCTTTGTCATCATCTTTGTCATTATTTTTGTCATCTTCGTTGTCATTGTCTGTGTTTGTCATCATCTTTGTTGGCATCTTTGTCATAGTCATTGTCTTTGTCATTGTTGGCTTTGACATCAACTTTATTTTTGTCATTGTCATCTTTGTTATAATCTTTCTTATCTTTGTCATCTTTGTCATCTTGTCTTTGTCATCGTCTTTGTCATTATCTTTGTCATCTTCTTTGTCATTGTGTTTGTTGTCTTTGTCATCATCTTTGTTGGCATCTTTTTCATTGTCATTGTCTTTGTCATTGTTGGCTTTGACATCAACTTTGTTTTGGTCATTGTCATTTTCATCCTCTTTGTCATCTTTTTTGTCAACGTTGTCATCTTTGTTGTCTTTGTTGTAATCTTTGTCATCTTTGTCATTGTCTTTGTGATCGTCTGTCATCTTTGTCATCATCTTTTTCATCAACTTTGTTGCGTTTGTTTTTTCATGTTTGTCATCTTTATCATCTTTTTTGTCTGTCATCTACTTTGTAACTGTATATGTTAGCATCTTTGTTGTCATCATCTTTGTTGTCATCTTTGCCATCTTTGTCTATTTCATCTTTGTCATCATCTTTGTTATCTTTATCATTAGCTATGTTGTCTTTGCTGTTTTTGTCATCATCTTTGTTGTCATCTTTGTTGTGTATTTTATCTTTGTCATCATCTTTGCTGATATCTTTATCATCAGCTATGTTGTGTTTGTTGTTTTTGTCATCTTTGTCATCATCTTTGTCATCTTATTGTCATCTTTATGTCATCCTTTTTGTCATCTTCATCTGTCATGTTTGTCATTGTTTTTGTCATCTTTGTCATTGTCTTTGTGATCGTCTGTCATCTTTGTCATCATCCTTTTCATCAACTTTGTTGCTTTTGTTTTTTCATGTTTGTTGTCATCTTTATCATCTTTTTTGTCTGTGTCATCTACTTTGTAATTGTATATGTTAGCATCTTTGTTGTCATCTTTGTTGTCATCTTTGTCTATTTCATCTTTGTCATCATCTTTGTTAATTTTATCATTAGCTATGTTGTCTTTGCTGTTTTTGTCATCATCTTTGTTGTCATCTTATTGTCATCTTTATGTCATCCTTTTCGTCATCTTCATCTGTCATGTTTCTCATTGTTTTTGTCATCAACTTTGTTGTCATTGCCTTCATCATCTTTGTTGGCATCATGTTTTTTGTCTTTCTTGTCATCTTTGTCATCTTTCTTGTCTTTGTGATCATATTTGTCATTATCTTTGTTGTATTTATCGACATCTTTGTCTTTGTCGTCTCTGTCCCCCTTGTCATTGTCTTTGTCATTGCCTTTGTTGTCTTCGTCTTTATTGCCTGGTGTTCTTATCATGTTTGTCTTCTTTTTTGTTTTTGTCATCATCTATGTCATCATCTCTGTCATCTTTATTGTCCTTGTCTTTGTAGTCCTTATCAGCCTTATCATCAATGTCATCTTTATCTTTGTCATCATTTTTGTCTTCATCTTTTTGCATTTGTTGTCATCTTTGTCACCTTATGTTGTCATCATCTTTCTCATCTTTGTCATTATCTTTATCATCTTTGTCACCATCCTTGTCATCACCTTTGTTGTCATCATCTTTCTCATTATCTTTGTCATCATTATTTTTTCTTTCTTATTGTTTTCTTTTTTTCATCTTTGTTGGTCATCATTGTCATCATCTTTGTCATCTTTGTCATCGTGTTTGTCATCTTTATCACTGTAGTTGTCATCAACTTTGTTGTCCTTGTCTTTGTTTTTGTCTTTGTTGTAATCTTTATCTTTTTGTCATGTTTGCCATCTTAGTTTTGTGTCATCTTTGTCATTTTTGTTATCGTCTTTATCATCTGTTATCTTTGTCATCATCATTCTCATCAACTATTTTGTCTTTGTTGACTTTGCCATCATCTTTGTTGTCATTCTTGCCAGATTTGTTTTCATCTCTGTTGAGTTTATCATATTTTTCATCATTTTTGTCACAGCTATCAACTGTATTCTCTTTGTCATCATGTTTGTTGTCATCTGTCACTTTTTTCATCATCTGTGCCATCTACTTTGTTGTAATTAGATGCCATTGTCTTTGTCATCATCTTTGCCATCTTTTTGTCATCTTGGTTTGTCATCATCTTTGTTGTCATCTTCATCTGTCATGTTTGTCATTGTCTTTGTCATCAACTTTGTTGTCATTGCCTTCACCATCTTTATCATCCATATCATCTTTCTTGTCTTTGTCAGCATCTTTGTCATCATCTTTGTTGTGTTTGTTGACATCTTTCTCTTTGTCATCTTTGTTGTTGTCACCCTTGGGTTCATAGGTTCATAGGTTTATACTAGTCTATCTGCCCTAAGGCATTTATAAGCCTAGCCCAAATTTTTGTGGCTTACGCCACCCCTTATATGAAAAAATACTGTGCCCATTAGTTTGTTGTGCCTCTGTCCAGCAGTGACACAGAGATGATTCAGGGTAAACTCGATCTCCCATCCACAGGTCAAGATTTCTCTTGAACAGAGTCAGCAAGGTGCTCTGCCTCACATGGACCGGGATTTTATTCCACAGCATGGGGAGTCTCTGAGTGATAAATCTATCCCTCCAGCACATCCTATTTATATCCGTGCTAAGGTTTAAGTCGCTTGCTCTAGTGGTTTTGTTGGATTTGGATTTTTTGAGGTGGAGCATGTCCATTAATTCCGGGTTGGACATGGCCTTGTATGTCAGGCACATGTCACCTCTGAGCAGACGGTATGCGACTGAATAGAGCTGGAGTTTCTTCAATCTGGCAGCATATGACAGATTTTGGAGTCCCTTTATCCTTTTGGTGAGGAACTTTTGGGGTCTCTCCAATTGCTGCAGATGTCGGGTGAGATACATCCCGAATGGGGCATTGTACTCGATCACTGGTCTGATAAGTGAAGAGTACATGGGGAACAATGACCTCACTAGATCTGGATGTGAATCCCTTCATGATCAGGTGGGCAATGTAGAAGGTCTTTCTAACCACTTTAGCAACGTGAGTGTCAAAAGAAAGGCCACTGTCAACCTGGGTCCCCAGGTCCCTGATAACCTCTTCTGTGCTTAGTGGATTGCCACCTATATGGTAGCTTGGTTACCTTGTTTTTCGAAGGGTATGACTATACATTTTTGGCGTTTAACTTCAGGCCATGGCTCTGGCACCAGCTATCTGTTTCTGTGAGTCCCTTCTGAAGGATATCCGTGTCGATGCACTTTCCACTATGGCGCCCAGTTTGCAGTCGTCTGCAAACTTTGTCAAAAGTCCTCCCATGTTGGCCTGTACTTCAGAAGTAGATGCCGAACAATAGGGGCCAAGCCGAGCCCTGTGGGACACCACTTGTGACCGCTTGAGTCTGACATAGCGCCAGCAACCCTAACCCTGTGGGTTCTGTCCTTAAGCCAGTTTGCAACCCATCTTGTGACATATGGGTTTACATTTAAGCTGGTAGTTTTTCTACAATACCGAGTGGGGTATTGTGCCAGCCTTTGCAAGGTCAAGGTAGGCTGTATGGACTGCCTTTCCCTCATCAATGGCCTTGGTGACTGTTTCAAGAAGTCGACCAAGTTCAAAAGGCATGATCTTCCCTTGACGAAGCCAAACTGGGTTGTGTCCAATGTCTGCAAGTCCCCTATATCTTTGTTTATGAGCTCCATTATGATCCTCTCCATAGCTTTGCAGTCTAGACTTGTTCAGCTTATGGGCGGTAATTACCAGGGTCCGTGAGGGCGCCGCCTTTGTGGAGTGGGACCACAGTTGCCGTCGCCACTCCTTGGCGCACGTATCCTGTGGTAAGGCTGAGATTAAACAGCTGCCTTATGCGGGTTTAATTCCTCATTTGCTCGTAGCACAGCCGGGGACACCATCCGGTCCCATTGATGCTGTGTTTTTAGCTTTAGAGAGAGCAGCTTTCACCTGTGACACCTTGTCATTGTCTTTGTCATTGCTTTTGTCTTCATCTTTATTGTCTTTGATGTTCTTGTCATCATCTTTGTCTTTTTCTTTGTTGTCTTTGTCATCATCTTTGTCATCATCTCTGTTATTGTCATATTTGTCGTCCTTGTCATGATCTTTGTCATCACCTTTATTGTCTTTGTTACATCTGTTGTCATCATCTTTGTTGTCTTTCTGTTACCTTTGTCATCTGTGTAGTCTATCGTCATCTTTGTCATCTTTACCATTGTCTTTGTCTTCAACTATGTTGTCTTTGGATTTGTCTTTGTGCCATCTTTGGCATATTTGTTGTCTTTGTCATTTTTGCCATCATGTTTGTCATCAAGTATGTTGTGATTGCCATTGTCTTTGTTGTCATTTTTGTCACTTTTTTCATCTTTCTTGAGTTTATCATGTTTGTCATCACCTTTGTCACCGCTGTCATCTATGTTGTCTTTGTTGTCATGTTTGTTGACATTTTTGTCATTGTCTGTCATCTTTTTTATCTGTGTCATCTCTCTTGTCATCTTTGTCATCTTTGTTGCCTATTTCATCTTTGTCATCATCTTTGTTGTCATTTTTATAATCAGCTATGTTGTCTTTATTGTTTTTGTCATCGTCTTTGTTGTCATCATGTTTATCACCTTTTTGTCATCTTTATGTCGTCCTCTTTGTCATCTTCTTCTGTCATGCTTGTCACTGTCTGTCTATAACTTTGTTGTCATTGCCTTCATCATCTTTGTTGTCATTATGTTTGTTGTCTTTCTTGTCATCTTTCTTGTCTTTGTCATCATCCTTGTAGTCTTTATCAGCCTTATTATATATGTCATCTTTGTCATTTTTGTCATCATTGTCATCAACTTTGTCTTTGTTGTTATCTTTGTCATGTCTATTGTCTTCATCTTTGTTTTTACTTTTGTCATTTTTTGTCTGTCATTGTCATCATCTTTGTCATCTTTCCCATTGTTTTTGTCATAAACTTTGTTGTCTTTGTTGTCATCTTTATCTTTGTGTTATCTTTGTCATATGTGTTGTCTTTGTCACCTTTGTCATCATCTTTGTCT
>NW_025051963.1:0-11876 GCF_019279795.1 Protopterus annectens | reverse complement strand
TACTATATAGACATTAACACTCAGAGCATGTCGCCATGTATATTACGAGTAGTGTTACAAGTAGTTTTAACATTAAACATAAACTCTCCTGGTGACAGGATGTTTGAATAAGTGACTATTTTCTTCATGAATATCTGTACAGCATGTACAATTATAACATTTGTATGTGCGTGCCTGGCCTTAATAATACCGACTTTCAGCGATAAAAATCCTTGTAACACAATTGTTGCTTCAGTGTTCTCATGTTTCTAAAAGAAAAATATGGTTTATCATCTAATATTTTCCTTACTTCCATACATGCCATCAGTATAAGCCAGTTTTTTTCTATGACCCGTTGTACTAAATGTGTATTAGAGTTAAAGGAAGTAACAAATCTTACTTTCTTGTCAGGTTCCCTTGCTTCACCCATTGTGGTACCCTCAGTATATGTGGGTTTAAGAGTAGTATTCCTTAGGGCTATGGTTTTATTCTTATGTTCCAAAACTAATCTACTGTCATGGCGACATGCTCTGAGTGTTCGTCGTTCTATATAGGTAAAACTATAAGAAAATTAAAAAATAGAATAATTGAACACAAGTACAAGTAAGTAAATTGAACACTAATGAGGTTATGTTTAATATACAACTTGAATCTACAGTACAGGAATTACTTTCTAGTGGCTACAATAGTAGATTAGTTTTGGAACATAAGAATAAAACCATAGCCCTAAGGAATACTACTCTTAAACCCACATATCATACCAGTACAGTAGCGGCAGATGTGTACAACTGTTGGCTGTGCCCCCGTCAAACCTACACATGTGAGAGTCATGTGCACCACCCACGGTGCTGTGTAGGACTGTAGTTGTGGTTGGATGTCCCCCCACGCTATGCAGACATGTAGCAACTGTCAATGCCACATGACCATTAGCTACCCTGCAGACACAGCATGACACCTGTCTGGTAACACATACCCACAGCCAGTAGTAAATGGATGACTTCCACGGTTGGCATACATTAAGGTTATTCATGTAGCATTATAATTGATAATACTGTTTCCTATTACATGTAGCTGTTACTGATACAACAAATTGATGTCTGACACCAGTACACACACTATATAGCCTCTATTTCCGAACTCACAGGCCATGTGCCATAACTGTCATTTTGCAGGACACAACTGCCCGCTCGGGTGTGTCCCTGCGTGAGGTGTACAGGTGTTGAACCTCTTCTATTATGCTATCATCTACCTAAGGTGGTCAGCAAATTATGCACTTTCTGTCAGTAGCAGAACTAACACCGCATACCAATGGGTGTGAATGAACACTGTATCACCTTGGGACAATGCATAACACCCTGTGAGACACATTTAGATGATTAGTTCTATTAACTGTGACACATTCTACAGTCACAGAGCATATGTATTCATTCCGCGTTTGTCAAGTACATGCTGTTTATGACTCATACATGTTGTCATCTGTCATTACCTGTATTCTGCCACCTGTTCACCCTAACATCACTAGTTCTGGAAGTGTTTAGTTGGACTTTGTTACATTCTGATACACAACTATGGACGTCCATGCCAGTTTTATCGAATTGGGTGCTCTGACTGCACTGATTTGAATGGTCTCTATGTATTCCCCAATGGTTTACAGACTATCCGGTAGATGTGCTCTTCAGGTTTGGGAGGTGTAGGCTTGTGCTATGCCCACATAGCAATATTAATGACTTCCACTGGGCGGGCCTACTACATCTCTGCCAACCAGCACCTGTACACTTAAGCCCGGTAATGCATATCCATGGTCCACCTACCTGGCACCCCTCTACAGCAGTCGTAACAAATACTTACTGCGGCGCAGCAGGGGTATGAGCACCCCTACACATTGCCCACTCTCCCGTCTCGCGCGCGCGGGACACATATACGTTTTGTCAACCCTGTAGTATCACGCTTGCACAACCTGCTGTTCTACACCTACATCCTGCTCGTATTAGTGTCAGCAGATTACGTATCCTGAATATTTGGGGTCCCCAAAGGACACCGTTATCCATGTTTAAAGTGTAGACGCAGTACTCTCCCACTGGTACTTTCACCGGTGTTTTGGACAAGTGTATTGATCTGTATTTCCTGTCATGTCTGTCCGGCCTAGCTGGGTGATGTGGGGGGTGCAACGTTTATTTATTGGACCTCCCAGTCACATATGCCCGGGCTGTAAATATGTTACCCCTAATTGCTGAGTAACCTGTTTATGTACATGTATATCTACTGACATATATATTTTGTTTTGTGTGTATGTATCAGTACCTGTTGTTTGTGTATATATATCTATCTATATATATCCGTAGTATACCCTTGTGTGTGTATATATATATATATATATATATATATATATATATATATATATATATATATATATATATATCCGTATGAATATATATGTGTATGTAAATTAATATAGATATATGTATATATACATTTTTATCTATATATACATCTGTGTGTCTGTTAATCTATACATTTCCTGGACATGGACACTTACACATGCATATTGGGTTTTATCTCTGCTTCAACAGCATACTATTGCCTTAGTCATTATGACACCGACACTTCACTCCAGTGAACTTGTGCTCAGTATATTGCACGTTATACAGCGGACAGATGTCGCACATTTTTCATGACTGGGGTGCCGCTGCTAACTGGAATGTGATACAGTGTCATTTGACCTATTACTCATATGCGCAGCCTATTATTCCTGCTACTGTGTTTCTTTCTGTGCACATTGATATTATTACTGTTGATAGGATGTGTGTTTGTGTTACTGTGACTGCATGAAAATATATTGTTGTCTTCATGTAGTTGTGTCTTTCTGCTTTTCCCGGTTTGGGGTTGTCACAGCAGAACTCCATTCTGCTCATGGGTGGCGTATATGTTTTACGTGCCAGGCTGCCAGCTCTGACGCACAACGTCCGACAACGATACACCCATTCACGCATCTCTCTACGCAAACAACGCTCTATCTGGGAATCACACCTACATACTAGCTGACCTCCACGGGCCGCTCCATTGCACCCGGCGCAACATTCCCTAGCACTCCTGTGTCCATAATCGCATATCCATGATTTCTCCTGCACACCCGTGTTGAGTTTCCATGCATAACAGCCATTATACACCTGATATCACAGCCATGACACACCTTTACACATTGGTCTCTCATGAGCATTGGGGCCCTACACACATTTTGTACCGCCTCGTGTATTCACAGGCTCATCATCCATTCATATTTGCACATACGTGCCTTTCCTGGTGCTATGGATTATGAACGATTTGCGGGTTACAAGTGTAGGTGGTCGCAACATGTACTACATTCCATCTGTTTACAATGTTGACGTAGCACTTCAACGATGTTATGGCCACTGGTATAACCCTGCCTTTGGTGTGAAGAGCGGTGCTCTACTCACACTTGTGCAGCTTTATGTGGCATATGCTGCGAGCACTTCATAATTCCTTACTTGCTCTGGATTCCCTTCAAAACCCTTATGTTTGCTTTTGTCTTTCAGCATTCCTTACATATCTATATATATCTATATATATATGTATGTATGTATATATATATATATATATATATATATATATATATATATATATATATATATATGTGTGTGTATATATATGTGTGTATATATATATATATATATATATATATATATATATAGATAAATATGTAGATATATAATTGCATATTTCTGTTATGTCTGTGGATATTTATCTATACACACATCTATCTATCTATATATATGAAAGTTACAGCTGTACAAGACAACATACATTTGCTATGCTAATAGCTGCGTACACCCACGCAGGCGCACTTGCATCTACTTATTCTGAGTTACATATGTTTACAGGCACTTTTTTGGGATTACATGTGCCTTATTCCTTATGAAAGTACCACTTTGATGAAATCCAGTTAACGGGCCCATGCGAACGCAGTCACCTTTACATACATTCATTACACAATTAATATGTGCTATAGTCATACTTGAACTGGGAATACCTTTACATTGGGCGGATGCTGTAACCACTACACTATTGGTGTTCTGGCTCATTTATATGTATACCCATGGTTCATAGCTACTCTGACATATGCCTCACCGCTTCCCTTACACAGCAGGCATCCATCCTCCTGCTGGGAAAACCGCTGTACTACAATTAGTACATTCCCTGTTTCCTACTGCTCTGGACCCGTGCTGCAAGTCTACTCACTCCAAGGATATTCAGAATGCCTATGCTTATAGCCCTCGTACATATACGTGTTTGATTGTCAGGGTGTTCATGTGCTGGTCCGGGCTTAGGCTCAGCTGGCTGTTGAATAGAACTGCCCTGGCGCTGTTCAAAGATCAGACATAGCACATGGACAGAGTTAATCCAGATTTTTAACATTTTACCTGTGTTTACAGATGCAAGTGTTTGGGCACCTCTGACCACATTATTGGGTCGACGCTACATAATTTAGGGCGGGAAGTGGTTCCACCACATAATGCAGGTTGGGGGGGTGGTTTCCGTATGTTTCCCTTCCCATTTGACTATTTCATTCATTTATAGATAGAATGAATATTATTCTGGACATCTGTTATAAATTCACTACAGGTATGCAATTGTCCTGTCAACTGATGTGACAGTTGGTTGGTGTACTTATGTGTACGGACCTCTGTGATACTCGGGGACTCGTTTATACAGTTAGAGGGACAAGGCTATGACAACTCAGGGAAAATCACGGACACTTCTACCATAATATTACTATTAACTTGGAACGTGTTGACAGATTCGTAATACTATTAATTTTCTGCAGTTAAATGCATCTATTACTCTTCATTGTTGTAAGTAGTCATTCTCATTCAACAACTTTCCCTCAAAGGTCACCGGCTTTGTGAGTGGTTAAGAGGCTGGCCAGTTATTGTGCAAATGCTCTGACCATTGGTAGCATTGACATTGTCATATGTACAGGTTGGGATGTATTCTGGGGACTAGGGTTGCCACCTTTCAAATGGCCAAGATAGGACATTTTCGAACACACATCAGATTTTACAAGTTTCCACACATACCCACGGTCAGTACAAAGGATATAACTTTTACTTATTTGCCTACATAAAAGCCTATTGTTGTAGTGGTTTAGTTGCTTATTCTGTTTCTTGTAACATTTAGGTATTTTAGATACTGACATAATTATTTTCTGCAACTATTACATAACATATGGGACATAATTATGTCCTACAATCCCAGGACATTTGCCATTTGTAATGTATTTTGTCAGGACACAACTGTACAAGAGGGACTGTCCTCGCATAAGCGGGACAGATGATAACCCTACTGTGGACACTAGATTTTTGGGCCAACACATACAGCCACGGTCAGTGCAGGTTTAGAACTTTAATTTGTTTCCTAGCTGTGAGCCTTATACCTTTGGCACTTTTGTTGTTTGCCTGTTTCTTCTACGAATATGTTTATTCTATCCTGACGTGACTGCTTTAGGCAACTGTTACATGCAGTATGGTACATAGTTAATTCCTACAATCACAGGACATTTGGCATTGTATCATTGTTGGTCAGGTCACGCCTACACACACATTAATTGTCCCTCACACAGTGGATCAGGGGGTATCATGTTTACGTCAGTGCCTTCATCACCCTTATACCATGTGCCACTATGCGAATGTGTGCAATATATTCTCTCGCTTATTCATGTCAGGACATGTGCGTCACGGGCAGGTGTTTGATCCTGGCTAGTAGGTTCTGCATGACCATCTAGGGCTGGACAGTCTCATGCACCACTACCTCAGCTTTGGCCGGCTAAGAACTTGCTATATTCAACTGGACATATAAGAGAATTTAAGTACCTTTATCTTCTCTTTTTTTTCAAAAAAATACAGTATTTAAATTGATTTTAACTGTGTGGAAGGAATATTAGCTGAACTGGAAGTTAGTCAGTGTTTGCTGAATTTTGTTATTTGCTAGTAATTACAGGTGTGGGGGTAGTCGCATTCTTTGATTTCATGTCCTTGCCTATTCAAGTGGTACAGTGTGAAATATTTTCTGCTTAAAAACCTCAGCTTTGGCTGGCTAAGAACTTGTTATATTCAACTGGACGTATAAGAGAATTTAAGTACCTTTATCTGCTCTTTTTTTTCCAAAAATACAGTATTTAAATTGATTTTAACTGTGTGGAAGGAATATTAGCTGAACTGGAAGTTAGTCAGTGTTTGCTGAATTTTGTTATTTGCTAGTAATTACATGTGTGGGGGTAGTCACATTCTTTGATTTCCTGTCCTTGCCTATTTAAGTGGTACAGTGTGAAATATTTTCTGCTTAAAACCATCAGCTTCGGCCGGCCAAGAACTTGCTGTATTCAACTGGACGTATAAGAGAATTTAGTACCTTTATCTGCTCTTTTTCAAAAAAAATACAGTATTTAAATTGATTTTAACTGTGTGGAAGGAATATTAACTGAACTGGAAGTTTTCACTCTGCTCTTCAGTTAGTCCCACCCACCCTCCTTGTTTTTGTTTTGGTGTTAATCTTAGTGGCCTTGCAACTGCCTGCCCCTCTTGTAAATTTGTGTTTGGATACTCCTTCTGGGCCCATCTGATTTGCTCACTCACCTGAGTGCAGTGAGATCATATTCTGATTTCAGGCACTCCTACTGTGTACAAAGAGAGCATCTTGGAAACAGAAAAAAAAAATTAAGCTTGTTTCCTGCCTTTCCTGTTAAGTGGTATAGACTATTTGTAGGCTTCTGAGACCCCAAGCCCTTCTGTGTTGGAGGGAAGCCTTCTAGCTTAGTTTTTTTTTTCTTATAACTAGCCAGTTTTCTAGTTTCAGCAATCAAATCTGTTTCTTTAATCTCAGCACTTGTTCAAAAAAAAAAATCATCTGCTTTTACTGTACTTGTGTTTTTTACTTTTGCATCATCTTAAAAGTACTCAGTTGTATTTATTACTGCTTGGTGTAACTCATTCTAAGCCATTTGGTTTAAACACTTGGGCTTCGGACCAGTTGTTTTGCACTGAGAGGGTTTGTAGTCTGCACTGTAGTGGCAGAACAGGTAGCTTACATCCTTCTAGGTTGGGAACTGCTGATTGAGGGCTCAGTGTCTGTTATTCTAAAAGTGTATTAATTCTGGTTTAAGCACTTGGGCTTTCAGGCCAGTTATTTTACATTAAGAGGGTTTGTGGTCTGCACTCTTGTGGGAGGAGAGGCTGAACTCTGCCCTTCTGAGCTGGGAATTTCTGGTTGAAGGCTTATAGTGCATGCATATCTGAACTGCTTCTTACTGAAGTTGGTGTGCCTTGTTTGCTGTGGCATAGACTGGATTCGGGCCTGCTGGATCTAGCTTTGTTTGTGTAACTTGAGCACTAACCCAGGCATTCTCTAAAGTATTCAATTGTATTTATTACTGCTTGGTAGTAACATGATTAAAGTGTAGCTATCATTCTAAGTCTTTTGGATTAAGCACTTGGGCTTCAGACCAGTTGTTTTACATTAGGAAGGTTTGTGGCAATCACTGTGGTGGCAGGACAGGTAGCTTTCATCCTTCTAAGTTGGGAACTGCTGATTGAGAGCCCAGTGTCTGTTATTCTTAAAGTGTATTAGTTCTGGTTTAAGCACTTGGGCTTCAGGCCAGTTATTTTACATTAAGAAGGTTTGTGGTCTGCACTCTTGTGGGAGAAGAGGCTGGACTCTGCCATTCTGAGCTGGGAATTTCTGGTTAAAGGTTTATAGTGCCTGAATATTTGAACTGTATCTTACTGAAATTGGTACACCTTGTTTGCTGTAGCATAGACTAGATCCAGGCCTGCTGAATCTAGCTTTGTTTATATGCTTGTTGTTTGTTTGCTTGTTATTTCCCTGGAACGCTAATTCCACCTAATATGCGGCTTCTCAGCGATTCTGTGGATCACTAGTGATATCTGCATTGCTTACTGTACTTATTTCCTTGTTTCACTTGAAAGAAAGTTACTGTTTGTCATTTTTGCATTTAAGTTACCTGTAACACATTGCACTTAAGTTACCTGGCACTTGTTCACTAAAGCAATTATATAAGTCAGCACTAAAAATTAAAAGAACTACACCCTCACTCCCCACTGGCCCTGGTTTTCAATTTTTAAGGAATTCCCATTATTATTCTAGCATGTCCAAAGGTCAGTTGTCAATCTCCTCTCCGGTCCAGCTGGTGAATCTGGGAATCTTGAGGCAATGTTACAACTGCCTCATGTACACAGACAACCCTCTCCTCCTCCCAACAAATTCCAACACATGTGAGAGATGCAACCATATAGCCAAACTGGAGGCTAAGCTCTCTCAACAGAGTACTGGCATAACCAGTCAGGAGGAGAAGGAAACCACAATCACTACCATTCCAGTCTCACAAAGACCTACCACAACAGCAAACCAAACACATAATCACACAAAAACATACTCGGAGGCTCTAAATAAAGATCTGCCAAAACAGCAGAGACCTCCAAAGCAGACAGCCAAGCAGCCACTACCCCAAAACAAAACACGTGCAACACATATCTCACAAAGCCAGTGTGCCAAACAGTCACAGCCCTTAAGACTAAACAACACACCTGATACACTTGTAATAGGTGACTCTATCATCAGGCACACTGACGTCCCGCTCACCAGGCTGAACAAGGAGAGGGTCACGGTGAGCAGCCTGTCGGGTGCTAGGATCCGCCACATAACACAAGCACTCAGGTCACTCCAAGGCAAGTACAAATATGACTCAGTCATTGTCCATGCTGGTGTGAATGACCTGAGGCGTACTCCCTGAACTACATGAAAAGAGACATAAAGGAGCTCTCTGAGCATGTAGCCCAGGCCGGTATGACCCTGACCTTGAGTAGCATCTTACCCTCACCAAGAATGATGCCACAATATGAAGACAAGATGATCAATTTCAACAATTGGCTTAAGTACTGGTGTCATTCAAAGGGGATCTAATGCCTGTCAGCTTGGGATGATATGCTCGACAAGCCACGATGCTCGCTTAGGACGACTTGCACCTGTCACCCTGGGCTTTCGGATATTGGCAAAGGCTCTTGCTACCTTTTTTAGGCAAGGCTCAAAAGACAAACCCACATCCATAGGTATCACAATGGATAAGAAACTAAGAGTAATGCTACTCAACGCCAGAAGTCTAAACCTCAAGATGCATGCACTCGAAACTCTCCTTAGCATGGAGAACATCGATATCTTTGCAGTAACAGAAACCTTGTTCAGGGCTCTTGAGAGCACCCCAGCACTACCAGGTTATACCTCATACCATGCTTTTCGGCCCCAAAACTTGGACCGAACCACAAAAGGAGGGGGAATATCGATATTCATCAAAGATACCCACACCTCCAGGTTGGTGGCAAAGCACGAAGCATCAGAGACTATCCATGTGCAACTAACAGTGGGTAAAACTGCCTTCCAGTTTATAGCCTGCTACAGACCACCCTCCCAAACCCAGGAACCCCACTCGGCCTTCCTGAGAACACTGGAAAATATGAAGGTCTCTCCAAACACCATTATATTAGGTGACTTCAACTACCCAAACATAGACTGGGAGCATTACTCTGGCTCAACACCCTAGCCCAAAGTTTCCTAGAATTTATAAACTCAAATGCTATGGAACAACTTGTTACCACTCTCACAAGAGTTGAAAACATACTGGACCTGATCATCACCAACATGGGGACTCTATGCTCCAGACCAGAAGTGTATCCCTCACTGGTAAGATCAGACCATAAACTAATCTCACTGGATATTCACCTCCCGACCCCACCCCCTGCCCAGAAAACCACAATGAAAAACTTCTCTAAAGCAAATTTCACACTCCTCAAAACTGAGGTGGAATCCTTCAAAGCCTCTGGGCCTGTGGAAAATACGGCCCAGACCGCAGAATCCTTTATAAACGCATTCTATGAACACCTTCAGGAATGCATGGATCATGCGATCCCAAATAAAACCAAGACCCAATCCTCCAAAGGCAGACGTCCTGTCTGGTGGACCCCAGCCATAAACAAACTATACAATAGAAGGAGGAAGCTACTAAATGATAGAGCAAAATCCCAAAAAGGGAAGGCATCACTGATCAGTATTAGCAAAAAACTATGGGCACACATAAAATTGTCTAAGGCTAGCTTCGAGAGAAAAATTGCACAGGACACTAAGGATAATCACAAGTAAGAACTGCCAGCAGCCACCCATAGCTTCTCCCTTCCCCTGACCACCAGTAACCCCAACTACCTGCCCCATACCACATTTGCACACTATAACCAGTAATCCTGGTTGCAATTACCTGCTGTGTCCACTAGGTGGCTCCCTTCAACTGGAACTGCTTATCCCTCCAAACTTTTCTTCCAGCATATTAATTCCTATTGTTTCCCACTATCTGCTAGCCTTTTCTACATCTTCCTCCTTTCTCTATCTTACTCAACCTTACCTCACTCACTACTTACACCAAGCATTCTTCCATCCCTTGGACTACTTACCTTCAGAATAAGCACCTCTCTGATTGTTTTCCTCTCAACTTCACTGCTTTGGCTCTTCCCAGCCGTCAGCCTGCTGGGCCTCCGCTCCCCTCCCTACCCCCAATTCCCACCCACCCCCAGGGGTGCTACATTTATCTTCCCTCTAGAAACACCTCTTACTTCAACCTCCCAATCATACTCACATCCTTACTAATTGGGTACCACCCATCACTTAGCCACACCTACTCATATACTCTAACCAGCCCTACACCTCTCTCACTAACACACCTAACAAACCATTGCACCTACTACTCACCTTACACTCCCACAATACTGCCACCTATAAAACACCAATTAACCACACTCAAAGCTACAACTATACTATCATGACTATAACTATACTCCACTCACAACTAAAATTACCTATCTGCTTCTTACTTTTATTCCTTCTCATTGCCACCTACTTCCTAACCTCCTATGAACACTCTATTTCTTTTACTCTCTCACTTCCCTCAAAATATACCCGTACACCTACAACATCCACACCTCCTTCCTTCTTACATACCTCCTCACAATCCAATTACCTACTCTGCCAAATACCACAATTGGGTTGGTGACTATTCCACTGCAAACTACTAAGAACAAAAATAAAGAAATCACTTTACACCTTCCAAAAATATAAACTTGAAAACTATCTCACTCTACTCCATCTACTACAAGATGGTGATATACACCCCAACCCTGGCCCTCAAGCTACTACTAACAAAACACACACAAATCATATCAACCCCTTCTCTCCTTCATCCACTACACCCTCTAACTTATTAACTTTGGCCCATCTCAACATACGTAGCATTTGTAACAAAATTAGTCAACTCCATGCTCTATTAGAAGTTCACAAATTTGATATACTATGTTTATCAGAAACTTGGCTAAAACCTTCAATTAAAGACATTGAAATTACCCCACCTGGATATAACATTTTCAGATTAGATCGTACCTCCAAGAAGGGAGGTGGAGTAGCTATTCTATATAAAACAAACTTGAAGCTTACTCTTCTTGACCTTACCTTCACTCAAAACAATAATGCTGAAATAATCTGCTCCAAAATTCAAATTAACACTACTAAAGCTATAAATATAATCTGTGCATATCTCCCCCCTGGAAATAACATCCCTACTTTAGAGCAACTTCTTGAACAACTCTCAATAACCTCCCTCAAGAAACACTGTTCCTTGGGGACTTTAACATTGATTGGAAATCTTGTAACAATGTTAACCCTACTTCCCATATAAACCTTTATGGTTTCAAACAACTAATTGATAGTCCCACTAGAATAAACAATAAGAGTAAAAAAGAAACCATTAAGGAAAAAAAAATGGATTTCCC
>NW_025051962.1:0-8209 GCF_019279795.1 Protopterus annectens | reverse complement strand
CATTCATAAGGTTTAAAAATTATATTAAAATTGTCAGTATTCTTCAGAAAAAAAATAAATGCAATTTCTGGGAATGTAAAGAAACAGAAGCCAGTCCTCCAAAACCACCTTGGACGAAAGTGGAGATTGCCTTTTTCACCACTGTTGTGCGACTTCAGACCTGGTACATATAATTCCAGGGATGTGTCTTCCTACATCGGGGGTGCAGGGAGAGCTTGGTCCCCTGCAAAGAAAATTGTTTCAATGTCTGTTGAAGGCTGTTTCGGCAAACTGGTTTTGGTTTACTTGCTTTCATCAAAACCACCATCAATGGATCAACATGAAGCCATCTGCATTACAACAACTGAGTGTCACTATTGATTTATCATAGATTTAATGGGAGCAAATGGAATTAATGATGTAAGGAATGAAGACAATAGTTTGCGAAAAAAGACAAAAATAGCATTCATCATTAAAACTGCTACACATTATGATTACAGTGTCTCACATACAGTGAAACACAAAGTCATAAAATATCAAGATTCACATGGCAGAAATGAGAACAATCTGGATGAAAAATACCCAGACAGATACAGCAGTAGTAGTAAAAGGAGCAGTGGGTCTAAAAATAATCTACAGTTATATTTAAATATACCACTAATACATGTAATTCCTTATGAATTGCAGAAGTAATTTATGGGGCCATTGCAGGTGCTGCAAAGAACAATTTCATCTAACATCAAAGATTGAATCATAGTCTGACGTAGGAATGGAGTTTATTCCCATAATGGTATTAGAAACAAAAATATTTAAAGAAATTAAACCAGACACCTCACACATCCATCTAAATGGCATGTTTACAAAACAACATGCAACCTGTCCAAGTTTAACCCAGACATATTCATTACTACACTATCATCTATTATATGCATATTTACCTGAAATACCTCCTATTGCTTACCTTGAACAAGCTTAAACTGTTTTTTAACTGTTTGTTGCATTATATATTATCTGCACTTAAAGTTTCATTTAGTCGAAAATTGGTCGTAAGTTGTTTGTTTGTTAATTTAACTGTTGAGGCTGCCCACTAAAGTGTGCTAGCCTGTGTAACTGATTTATTACAGTTTCCTGCATTTCTGTGTGCTTTCTATCTCAAAAACGAAAAAAACAAAAAAAATCCTTGTTTTCCCGCCTCTCCTCGACTAGTTTCGACCAGTATACAGGCTTTGCTGTATTCTGGGCTGTAGTATAGTTCCTGTGGTGTCCATTGCCTTACTTGGATAGAAGGAAGTTTCTTTGCTCACCAGTGGGAGTGGGGAGCCTTGAGCAGTCTATCTGTCCCTGAAGGAGTAACCTCAGCACAAGAGCTTGTAGTAATTCGTTGTTTTGGACCATTTCTAGCTCTTTTGAAGTTCCCTGTTTAAAATCCGCCTCTGAGCGTTTTTTTTTTCTGGCTATACTACTCAGCAACAGGTCCTCGTGGTCCTGCAGAGTGGTCCTAGCAGCAGAGAACTGAAAAAAAGTGACTACTTTCCTGACTTAAGTATTTTTTTGCTGTTTTTTACCTGAAATACCTTCTCTTACTTACCTTGAACAAGCTTAAACTGTTTTTTTAACTGTTTGTTTCATTCTATACTATCTGCACTTAAAGTTTCATTTAGTCGAAAATTGGTCGAAAGTTGTTTGTTTGTTTGTTAATTTAACTGTTGAGGCTGCCCACTAAAGTGTGCTAGCCTGTGTAACTGATTTATTACTGTTTCCTGTATTTCTGTGTGCTTTCTATCTTAAAACAAAACAAAAAAAAATATCCTTGTTTTCCGCCTCTCCTCGACTAGTTTAGACCAGTATACAGGCTTTGCTGTATTCTGGACTGTGGTGTAGTTCCTGTGGTGTCCATTGCCTTACTTGGATAGAAGGAAGTTTCTTTGCTCACCAGTGGGAGTGGGGAGCCTTGAGCAGCCTATCTGTCCCTGAAGGAGTGACCTCAGCACAAGAGCTTGTAGTAATTGGTTGTTTTGGACCATTTCTAGCTCTTTTGAAGTTCCCTGTTTAAAATCCGCGTTTGCATGGCTTTGCGTGATTGTGCGCATAGTGCAGTGCCGGTTAAACAAGGTTAAAGTTTTTGTGGCTCCGCGAAGTCTGCTCTTCAAATTTTCCCTTAAGAAAGCTCTACTCTTATAATAATCTAGTCTAATCGCTTTATTACAAGCCTAGCACTTGTTCTCAAAACCTCTCTTCTTAGTAAGCACGCGCTAACTAAAGTAAGCATTACATCCACCTACCATCCCTGTGAGTACCCACTTCCCTTAAAGGCACAGCACTCCCTTATAATATTCTAGCATGTCGAGTGGTAGATTGATGGCATCTTCTCCGGTTCAGCTGGTTAATCTGGGAATCTTGAGACAATGCTACAATTGTCTCATGTACACAGACAAGCCTCTCCTCCTCCCAACAAACACAAATATATGTGAGAGATGCAACTATATAGCCAAACTGGAGGCTGAACTCTCTCAACTCAGGACTAACAAAATCAGACAGGAGGAGAAGGTAACCACACACACACCAAACCCAGTCCCACATAGACCTACCACAACTGCAAACCAAACACATAAAAACACAAAGACATACTCAGAGGCTCTAACAAAAAACTTACCAAAACAACAGAGGCTCCCAAAGCAGACACCCAAAAATCCACCATCTCAAAACATAACACATGCATCACATACTTCAATAAATCAGTGTGTCAAACAATCACAGCCCTTAAGGCCAAACACCATGCCTGAAACACTAGTAATAGGTGACTCTATAACCAGACACACTGACGTTCCGCTTACCAGGCTGAACAAGGAGAGGGTAACGGTGAGCTGCTTATCGGGAGCTAGGATCCGCCACATAACACACGCACTCAGGTCACTCCAAAGCAAGTACAAATATGACTCCATCATTGTCCATGCCGGCGTGAATGACCTGAGACATACCTCCCTGGACTACATGAAAAGAGACATAGAGGAGCTCTCTGATTATGTAGCCCAGGCTGGTATGACCCTGACCCTGAGCAGCATCTTGCCCTCACCAAGAATGATGCCACAATACAAAGACAAGATGACCAGCTTTAATAATTGGCTCAAATACTGGTGTCATTCTAGGGGGATCCAATGTCTGTCTGCTTGGGATGACATGCTGGACAAGCCAAGCTGCTTCGCAAGGGACGGCTTGCATCTGTCACCACTGGGCTTCCGGATATTGGCTAAGGCTCTTGCCTCCCCCATAGTGCCTTTTTTGGGTAAGGCTCAAAAGACAAACCCACCTCCTTAGAAAACAAAAATGGAAAAAAATTAAGGGTAATGCTGCTCAACGCCAGAAGTCTAAATCTCAAGATGCAGGCTCTCAAAGCACTCCTCAGTATGGAGGACATCAATGTCTGTGCAGTAACTGAAACCTGGTTCAAGGCTCCTGAGAGCACCCCAGTGCTACCAGGCTATACCTCGTATCATGCTTTTCGGCCCCAAAACTCAGGCCAAACCAAAATGGGAGGGAGAGTGTCCATATTCATCAACAACACCCACACCTCCAGGTTAGTGGCAACACATGAAGCATCAGAGACCATCCAGGTGCAACTAACCATAGGCAAAACTGCTATATAACTGGTAGCATGTTACAGACCACACTCCCAATCTCAGGAACCCCACTCAGCCTTCTTGAAGACATTGGAGGATATGAATGTCTCACCAAACACCATCATATTGGGAGACTTCAACTACCCTAACATAGACTGGGTGCATTATTCTAGCCCAAACACCCTAGCCCAAAGGTTCCTGGAATTCATAAATTCAAACGCAATGGAACAGTTAGTCACCTCTCTCACAAGGGGAGATAATATACTAGACCTGATTATCACAAACAAAGGGACAAAGTGCTCCACACTGGAAGTATACCCTTCACTAGTGAGATCTGACTACAAACTAATCAACCCGGATATACATATCCCACCTCCACCCCCAACACAAAAGACTACAGTGAAAAATTTCTCAAAAGCCGACTTTACACTTCTTAAAACTGAGATGGTATCCTTTAAGCCCACTGGGACAGTGGAAACCATATCCCACAATGCAGAATCATTCACAAATGCTTTCTACGGACATCTCCAAGAATGCATGGATCATGCAATCCCAAATAAAACCAAGACCCTCTCCACCAAGGGCAGGTGTCCTGTCTGGTGGACTCCAGCCATAAACAAATTGTATAACAAAAGAAGGAAGCTACTGCACGGCAGAGCAAAATCACATAAAGAGAAGGTATCTCTGATCAGCACTAGTGGAAAGCTACGTTCTCTCATAAAAACATCCACGGCCAACTTTGAGAGAAAAATCGCTATGGACACTAAAGATAACCACAAGGCCTTCTTCAGCTATGTTAGAAACCTGGGCGGAAACCCTCAGATATGTTCAGAGTTAGTTCACAATGACAAAAAATAAACTGAACCCACAGATATTGCCAACATTCTGGCAGACAGGTTCAGTGCAAATTTCTCCCCTCCCTCATCCCCAAAAGATGAAATACTTACCCCAGCTGAATGTAACATCCCTGTCATCTCAGATGTCCAGGTGAGAACTGCCCTCAGCAAAGCTAAAAACACAGCATCAATGGGACCTGACGGTATCCCGGGTTGCATGCTACGTGGACTCCAAGAGGAGCTAAACCCACACATAAAAATGCTATTTAACCTTAGCCTTACTACAGGATATGTACCTAAAAACTGGCGTACAGCAACAGTAGTCCCACTCCACAAAGGAGGCACCTCTACTGACCCTGGTAACTACCGCCCCATAAGCTTAACCAGCCTGGTCTGCGAAGCTATGGAAAGAATCATTATGGAACTAATAAACAGAGACATTGGGGACTTACAGACACTTGATCCCACCCAGTTCGGCTTTGTAAAAGGCAGATCCTGCCTTTTAAACCTGGTTGACTTTTTCAAAACAGTCACTAGAGCCATTGACGAGGGCAAAGCAGTCCATACAGCCTACTTGGACTTGGCTAAAGCTTTCGACACAATACCCCACTCTGGCATCATAGACAAGCTCAACAGCTTAAATGTAAATCCAAATGTCACAAGATGGGTGGCAAACTGGCTCAAAGTGCCCACAAATTATCACATTGGCGGTAACCCACTGAGTATGGAAAAAGTAATCAGAGACCTGGGGACCCAAGTCGATAGTGACCTCTCATTTGACACCCACGTTGCCAAAGTGGTTAGAAAGACTTTCTACCTTGCCCACCTTATCATGAAGGGATTCACATCCAGATCAAAGGAGGTCATTGTGCCCCTGTACTCCTCCCTTATCAGGCCCATGATTGAGTACAATGCCCCATTTGGTATGTACCTCACCCGGCACTTGCAACAGCTAGAGAGACCCCAAAATACCTCACCAACAGGATCAAGGGTCTCCAACATATGTCATATGCTGCCAGACTAAAGAAACTCCAACTCTATTCAGTAGCATACCGCCTACTCCAAGGTGATCTGTGCCTGACGTACAAGGCCATGTCCAATCAGGAATTGATGGACATGCTCCACCTCAAAAAATCCAAATCCATCAGAACCACAAGAGCTAAAGATTTGAACCTCAGCACAAATATGAATAGGACATGCTGGAGGGACAGATTCATAACTCAGAGGCTTCCCATACTCTGGAACAGAATCCCAGTTCATGTTAGGCAGAGCCCCTCACTGACTCTCTTCAAGAGAAATTTTGACGAGTGGATGGGAGATCGTAGGTTTACCCCAGGGGTCATCTCTGTGTCACTACTAGACAGAGGCACAGTAAACTAATTCTATTATGTAAGGGGGTCTTCACTGTGTCACTACTAGACAGAGGCACAGTATTCTAAATCTATTCTGTACACTTTTGTACCATTACATGGGGTGTCGAAAGCCACATCACTATGGCTAGGCTTATAAATGCCCCAGGGCAGATAGCCTAGTACCAAACTATGAAACTATAAAAATCTTACCCTTAGATGATGCTGTAAGCAAATTAATTGCAACTGTCCTAAATAGCCTTCTACCTCCTAGAAGGAATAGGCTAAAAAGAAATTATGCAGTTTGGCTATCCAAAAAGAATAGAATGCTAATGCAGGATAAAGAAAACGATGGAAAGAATGGCAGAAAATGTAAAACATCCCAATATCTTGAAATCTTCAGAATCTGTACTAAAAAGCAAGTAAATGAACACAAAAAAGTATACTTTGACAACATTCAGAGCAATAGTTAACACAATCTGAAAAAATTTGGATCAACCATTAAAGAAATCTTACATCCTGACCAAAAATTCAACTCTACCCTAATCCCTCTTCCAATCACTCACCATTCAAAACTGCAATATAATTCAACTCTTATTTCATAGAAAATATAGTGTCCTTAACCAAAGATTCCCACATCTAATTCCTTCTCTGCGCAACAGCCAAATGTCACTACATCCACTTTCACCTTCAAGTCTGTGCCCTCATCTTATATAAAACTACTCTTAGACTAAAACCATGCTCACCTTCAGCTGATGACCTTCCAAGTGAATACCTTACAGTAGCAGCCAATAGCATTGCTCATCCTGTCTTAATCCTTATAAACAGATCAGTCTACGTACCTCATGTTCCTCCTCTCTCTGTCAAAAATCACACATTATCTTTTTACGCAAAAGTGGAAATTCAACAGAGATCACTAACTTCAGACCTATAGTAACCTTAGGCTCATATGAGAATAGTAGGCTAATTGTCCTGAAGGGCCACTTTAAACTTAACCAGTAACCTAAGGGCAGAATCAAATCCTTTATTTTGTGTCTATCAGGTGAAGACCTTAACCATTATGCTGAATCCAAACTCTCTAAAATATTTGAGAATTGTACTCAAAAACAACTGCTAAACTATCTCCTACAGGAAAAACTCCTATCCCCTCACACAACACGGCATACATACCTCCCAAACCATCCATTGTGGTTAGTTTCCCAGAGTGACAATGCAATGTTCTAGGTGTTTGATATTATGCCATTTTGCTAGTGTGGTCTCGAATTTCATAATTTCAAGTAAGTGGATTTTCAATTTTATAAAGTAGATCCAAAGAAAGACATCATGGAGCTCTCAGAATGTGTGTCTCAGGCTGATATGAGCCTAGCATTCAGCAAAATTTTACCTTCTCCATCAATGATGCCACAATACGAACAAAAGATGAATGACTTTAATAATTGCCTTAGTTCTGGTGTCATTTTAAGGGGTGCAATATTTGTCAGCATGGAAGGAGATGGTCAACAGACCACACTGCTTTACCAGGGATGGGAAGCACCGCTCCCTTCTAGGCTTTCAAATATCAGGTTGATTGGTTCCTAGGTGTTCACTAAGCTAACAACCACAAGAGCCTTTTTAAGCCTGCATCCTAAATCTCTGACAAGTTCTGATACCCTTGATAAGTGTAACCATGGGCCTGGGAGAAGAACCATTTACAGGTCACCTGTGACCATTAGAGTCATAGGTGTCAAACCAGGGATGAATTGTTGGTTTCCCATCCTATTGTCCAAGTTGCACTTGAATTGGGTTAGGGAGGAACTCTGCTTCACATGGATGGGGAGCCTGTTCCATAAATGGGGTACTCTCTGGGATACATACTATCTCTCCATCAGGTCCTATTTATATTACAGGTAAGGTTTAAGTCTTTAGAATGGGTAATTCTGGTGCTGTTTGTTTTTTGCATATGAAGGAGGTCCATCAGAGTGGGGTCTGACAATGCCCTGTATGCCAGGCATAGATCTCCCCTCAAAAGCCTGTAGAAGACAGAATACAGGGATTGGGCCTTGAGACAGTCTGCATAGGACATATTACTTATGCCCTATATTCTTTTAGTGAGGAACCTGTATGGGCGTTCCAATTGTTGGATATTCCTGGTTAGGTACTTACCAAAGGGGGCATTGTACTCAATGATAGGTCTGATGAATAACGAATACAGTAAAACAATGACTTCCTTGGATTTAGATGCCGTACCTTTGTTTATAAGTTATGCAACATAAACTGATTTCCTCACCACGTGATGATAAAAGACTAGATTACTATCTATGTGTATCCCTAAGTCTCTGACTACTGGGTCATCTCTAAGGGGTGTGTTGTCAATATGATAATTACCAGGGATGGGTGACTTCCCAAAGGATACAGTTATGCATTTCTTTGGCATTTTAGTTTTAGTCCA
>NW_025051961.1:0-11533 GCF_019279795.1 Protopterus annectens | reverse complement strand
GGCAGACTACCATTAGAGTCAAGAAGGTCAGAAACCACTTTGGAAACCTGAGAAAGGAGATCCAAAGCATACCTGGTCACATGCTGGCAGTCGATGGGCCAAAAGGATATAGTGGCAACAGTATAAACCTTTTTGCCCAGCCTCTTCGTGGCCCTACTATCTTTTTCTGAAGGAAGCAAATTGGTAGAGGGCAACAACTTGGAGGGCATGTCAGAAGAGACAGAAACTACAGAAGGATCAGCAGAAGGGCGTTTATAAAGAAATTTACATTTGGCAGGCACATTGCAAAATGTTTTGGGTTTCTTGGGAGCAGAGGGCTGAGAATTGGGGGCCACAGAAGCTGCTGCAAATGTATTCAGGAGGGCAGACATAACTGGGGGAATAGCACAAGGCTTATGAGACTCCATCTGAAGGAGCTCATATTACCTTTTCTGAATATCAGAGACTTGAGAGCAATCCCACTTAAAAAAAATTCCATCATGCAGGTAACAGTATCCCCAGAGGAGAGTTTCTCCAAAGGAGAATCTGGACTAATAGACTCATCTTCCTCTAAACCATATTCCAAGGGGGAAGGGATTTGAGAAGAGTAAGCCAGGGACTTTTCCCCAGAATCCAGATCCTTTCCTCAAGAGTCTAGGTTCCTGGAACTTTAAGAGGAGTGGAAGTCCAGGGAGGGGCAGGCATAGACATCCCTTGAGGAGGCTTTAAAGCCATTAAAGCAAAAATAACCCCTGAGTAAATCCTGCCATTCATATTGGGGATCCTTAACTGTAGAGGAAACATGCTTGGTTTCTGTTTTGTTTTCTGTTGGACATCTGCACAAAATACCCTTGGAGGGTCAGATTCTTGGAGACACTCAAAAAGCACTTTTCTTGGCTGAAACACCCACTCATTTCCTATGGATATAGTGAATATATTAGTTAATAAGTTACACTTAATTTAAGTATCTCCACCATCCCTCCTATCTTCACCATACATGACAGCATATCTACACCCCCCCCTAAAGACCACTTCTGAGGATGTCTTAAATGGTGCCTTAGAATTAAACACTGGTTCAGTTGGCCTTGATAATGTACCAGGATGTTTCTTTGTCAGTATGATGTACTATATCACTAAACCACTTCTGAATCAGTTAAACCTCAGCTTCTCAAATGGTTTTGTACCAGAGATACAGAGAGCAAAAAGATAGCCCCATCACTGACTCTGACACAACTACAGACCAATAAACCATACCAAATCCTTATGCAGAAAAAATTATGCAGCCCACATCATTATGGACCTCATAATCCTAGATGTTGATAGCCTACAATCCATTGACTTGCTCTCATGAGTAGAAGTTGGTCTGCACACACAGTGTGCTTCAACCTACCTGCAAGGACTTTTCATACCATTTTGCACTAACAAATTATATCTAAAACTAATGAGGCTAAAATGTAAATCCTTATTTTACCTTCTGGATAGCAAAAGTGGTTCACAAGCTGAGCACAACAAATCAGGATGCAGACATGCTATCTCCTCCTGACGAAGGCTCATTATCACTGGTCCCCTCCAGGGGTTAACCTTGACACTACTTCTGTTTTTATATCTACTTCTCCTGTATCCAGACTAATGTCAGGATTTCCTTATTGACCAAGTTTACAGGTTATTGTAAACTTGGAAGCCCATCATTAATTTTCCTTAAGATCTAGGATCCAAAGGGTGGTCAAGAGCATATACAAAGTTTTATCAAGGATCATGGGCAAAAGCTAAATGACAAAAAGTGTAGTACCATGTCTTTTTTAGAAAATGTAAGTATCCGTGCGGCACAATACCTCACAAAGTGACACCCCACTCAACAGTTAGAGAGATGAACACTTTTGAGGACAATGTAAGGCTCTCCTTCATCCATACTGTCCTTAGAAAAATCCTTCTACTGAACCTGCTGATTATCAGAGTTATAGCTAAGCTAGGTCTAAGAATGTTATTTTTTATTTAGTTATTTTATTTATTGCTGGGTGACCATGTGTTAGTGTCCACTAAGCCAGATCCCTCGTTTTTTTGGGTGAAGACCCAAAGTGAGTATTCATGCCGATGAAGGGGGAATTGGTCAGAGAGTCAGGGAACTTAACCTAATCTTTTAGATAGGTGCTGGTGGATCTCTTTACATCCACCTGAGCTACCAACAGCTCATGCAGATGAGACTTTGTTTAATGTCTAATAGGAAGGATGGTGCACACATCAGTGTAGCACCCAGCCTTATGCTGTACTTCAGTAAGTCTTTTCCTGGAAAATGAATCCATGTTACCTGGTGTAGGACTGTAATCCACAACCTTCTGATCTTCCAGCACCAAAGGGGTGTAAAAAGTGCTACCTGCTGAGTCACTGATACACTGTACTTCCCTCCCTTATTAGTCTCGTGAATGTAATACATTCTTTGGTGTGTACTTGTCTGAGCATATGATCCCAATGACACCCCCATTAAAAGAAAATCATTAGGCATGCATTTCTGTATCCTATGCAGAACACAAACTCTATCTCTCACTTTCTCTTACAGGCTTGTGCAGTGTGGCTGTCTGCCTACCCTACAAGGCCCAGAATTGATTACTCCTGCTGTGGGTGGCCATCTACATGCTCCAAAAAACTGAGTAACTTATCCACACACACACCTCTAAATATGATCCTAACCCACCACTGCAAAGGAAACCTAACAGAACCTGCTCCGTGGGATAGATACCTAGCCTAAATAACTTTGCTTCTCTAAAACAGATCTCCGCTTTCATACTAAACAAAAGAAGCTTCCAAACCATCTTCAGACAAAACAGATGAAAGGATAAGAAACCATAAATACATGCCATGTTTGGCCCCACAGCCCTTATAGAAAGGGGTAATGTGGGAATTGCAAATGTTTAGGCTACAAGTGATCTATCTGAAGCTGACTCCATAAAGTAAGAACTGATGAAACCATATGGTCGTAGTAGAAGTAGCCATATTCATCTCTGTAACTGCAAACTTTGAGGTACTTTTTGGTATTCATGTCCCTTTCCTTCTCTTGCTGCATTGGGCCCAACTGCCAAGTGTGCTAGACATTAATGAGAAAGGGGAGATCACTATGGCAACATGTCCTTGTATGGGGAAGTTACAGAATGTATTACTAAGGTATTACTAATGGTAGAAGTAAAAGTTAACTCTGTTGATCTGTCCTAAATCTCACTGCTTATGTGCCATCTTTCAGAATTTACAGAGGGTGGGCAGAGATACATTCCTACCTTATAGCTTTGGTATAAACAATTCACAACATGAATAATGGAGTTCTGATTCTTCCTTCTTGTAAATGTCTCATGCTTTTGCACCTTCTCAATCACAAATGAAATAAAACAACAGAAACTTAAAACATGGACAGCTACAAACTGTTGAAAAATTTAGTTACAAAATGTATCTAGAAATAATAATATCCTAGATCAGGTAATTAGCAGTAATGCACCTGACCAATTCTAAATCAGTTTTGTGTCCGGACTACTTCATCCACCACCATGTTGGCACTTTAATATGCCTACTCTGAAGTTGTCATTCCAGTAACTGTATACTATTAATCATTTTAATCATTCCAAGTTGTCAAAAATTCATTACAGTATAGTATACTGTTGCTTTAAATGTTTTTAACAGTTGAGCAGAATTTGAACAATAGGCTTTACTGTGTGTCCAGAATCAGTAACAGCTGATGATATTGAATTGTTGGGGGGTAGCATATTACAACAGGTCACCCGACCATTTATCTCTGTTCAGACATCAATTGGGATCAATTACCATTCCCACTCAGAACTCCACCAGTAGAGTCTAAGGATCTACAGGTTCTGTGAAATATAATTTTACACTTTTATTTTTGTTATTGCTAGACAGGAAGAGTTATTCTTGCTCAGTGTTTCCTGGAATTCATTAATTTACAGTGCCCTGGACCAGCTCTATTCTGCACTTCCACCAGGGGTAAAGCTTAACATCTTTGACCTGTTTATTACTAACATGGGCGACCATTGCTTCACACCATCCAGTCAAGCTCCTCCCTGTGGTCAGATCTGACCACACAAGCTAGTCACCATGGATATCCATGTCCCACCCACACCTCTAAAGAGTAACTACCATGAAAAAACTTCTCCAAAGCTAACTTTTTAGGCTTCTAAAAACAGAGGGGTGGCTAACTTCACTGAAATGCCCATGCAAAATGGAGAATAGGCGCACTTACGACTGCTCTAGATCATACACCAATGCACTGTACCTGAACATGTACACAAATGCATGGAACTGGCCATACTCAACAGAACCAAGATGCTCTCCTATCCAAAAAAAAGAAGGCAATCTGGTGGTCCCCTGCTTATAAAACAAACTCTACAACAGAAACAAGAAGCTGTTGCAGAAAAAGGTGGGGAGATCCCTAAGACTGTAAAAACTCCCTTGTTAGCCTCAACAAAAAGCCAAGATCCCCTCATCCAAATCCTCTAAAGTTAGCTATAAGCAAACACAATTTGCAGCAAATACCCAAAGACAACCACAAAGGCCTTCTGCAGTTATGTCAAGAATCTTACATGGCAATACTCAGATCTGTTCTGACGTCTTACTGCAATAATGGTAACACCTATACCGATTATTGCCAATATACTTGGCTGACAGATTCAGTGCCAATCGTTACCCTATCACCCCCTAAAGGGCCAGATCACAATACCAGAGAAATGCCAGAGTACCCAATATTACTGGGCTGCACAGGTTAGAACCTGCGACTGTCCAAGGGCCAAGAATACAACTTCCATGGGACCTGATATCCCTGGCTGTGTTCTACATAAATTACACACACACACACACACACACACACACACACACACACACACACACACACACACACACACACACACACACACACACACACACTGTATTAAGTCCTACTAAAATGAGCTGGCTGCTAAGCAGAGAAGAATGAAGCTTACAGAGTTTAAAAAAGAAACTTGTTCAAAAATTGTTATACCAAAACACCTAGTTCTGTCCACAAAGCTCTTTTCATGTGTCCTTTAACATTGTGGTTAACACTGCTAACAAATAGCATAAGCTGTGCAAAGCACTTCTGGATGTTTTATCCAGTTAAAAGTTCAATCATTCCTCATTGAATGTTTTTTTACTTCCATAAAATGTCAGGAAGGACTTGTAATAAAAGTATAGTATTCTGTATAGTTTGCATATATGCATATATAGGTTCATAGGATAAATTACTTTGTGGCTATCTTCCCAAAGGGCATTTATGAGTCTAGCCAGAGATGTGTTGGCTTTTTGCCACTTACCCCCTTAGATTAGTTCCCTGTGCCTCTATCCAGCAGAGGCCATTAGTTCCCTGTGCCACTGTCCAGCAGAGCCGATTGCAGTGAATCCACTCGAGGGAATTACATTTTCTGTTTCCCATCCACCCGTCAAGGTTTCTCTTGAAAGAGTGTTAGTGAGGGGCTCCTGCCTGATGTATATTGGAATCCTGTTTCAAAGCATGGGGAGTCTCTGGGACAGAATCTATCCCTCCAGCATGTCCTATTTATTGTTGTGGTGATGTTTATATCTCTAGAGTGTGTGGCTTTCCAGGATTTGTTTTTAGTGGAGCATGTCCATCAATTCTGGGCTGGACATGGCCTTGTATGTCAGGCAAGTAGAGATCACCTCTGAGTAAAGCAGTATGCAACCGAAAGTACAACTGGAGTTCCTGAGTCGGGCTGCATAGGGTATCTGTTTGAGGCCAGTAATCCTCTTGGTGAACTACTTTTATGGCCTTTCCAGTTGCTGCAGGTGTCTTGTAAGGTACATCCCAAATGGGTCGTTGTGTTCTATGATGGGTCTAATGAGTGATGAGTAGAGAGGCACAGTAACCTCTTTGTTCTAGATGCAAACCCTTTTGTGATTAGGTGGGCCACATAGAATGATTTTCTAACCACCTTGGCAATATGATTATCAAAAGGAGAGATTACTATCTACTTGGGTCCCCAGATTCCTATTACATTTTTCTGTATTTAGGGGACTACTCAACTATGTGGTAGTAGCGCGCGGGTACTTTGTTTTTCCATAGGGGATGACTATACCCTTGGCATTTAGGTTGAGGCCAAGGATTTTGACACCAGGTATCTGTCTCAGTGAGACCCATCTGGGTGGTGTCTGTATCAGCTGGGAGAATCAATTATGGCCCCTAGTTTGCAGTCGTTCAGAACTTGGTCAGCCATAGTCCTCCTATGCTTGCCTGAACCTCTCTGAGAAGTATATACCAACAGGAGGACTCCCTAGGAGCCATGAGGGACAAATTCACTTGTAACCGTTTAGAGTCGGACATGAGCCTGCAACTCTCACCATGGGTTCTATCCATGAGCTAGTTGGCAACCCATATCATGACATAGGGGTTTATGTTCAAGCTGGTGAGTTTGTCTATAATGCTAGAATGGGGAATGGTATCAAAAGCCTTTGGCGCAGGTCTAGGTAGGCTGTGTGGACCTCCTTCTCATTCCACGTCCCAGTAACCATCTCAAAGAAGTTCACCAGGTTTAGGAGGCATGATCTGCCCTTAACAAAGCCAAACTGGTAGGGTCCAAGGGGTTTGCAGGTTCCCAATGTTCTGGTGTTAATGAGTTCCATGATGATGCTCCCATAGCCTTGACCAGGCTAGTCAGGCTTTTAGGGTGATAGTTCCTGGGGTCCATTGTGGCTCCTCTTTTGTGGAGCGGATAACTGTTGCTGTGCACCACTTCAGGGTACATAGCCTGTAGAGAGGCTGAGTTTGAACAGTGTGTTTAGGTGAGGGGTTAGGTTCATTTTTGGGGTTTTGTAATGACACAGCCTGGGACAATCGTCCGTCCCATTGAAGCTGTGTTTTGGCTTGATAGGCTGGTTTAACCTGTGTGTTGGTGATTGACGGGCCCTACATTCTTCTCTGGTATGGTTATGGGCCCTTAGTGAGAGGTGAAGTTTGCACTAAACCCAAGTTCGCCAGAATGTTGGCAATATCAGTCGGTTCAGTGTATTTTGTGCCATTCTGCACTAACTCAGAGCAGATCTGGAGAGTTTCCACTCTAGGTTCTTGAGATAGCTAAAGAACGCTTTGTGGTTATCTTTGGAATCATTGGCACTTTTTCTTTCAAAACTAGCTTTGATGATTTAATGAGGGATCGTAGTTTCATGATACTGATCAGATGTCTTTCCTTCTGGGATTTTCTTCTGTACCTTCCGTTGTATAGCTTGTTTATAAGGGTTCCACCCAGAATGGTTTTCTTGGAGGAGTGAGTCCTGGTTTTACTTGGGATCCATGCATTCCTGCAGATGCTCATATAGAGCGCCTTTGTAAAGGTTTCAGCAGCTTGGACAGCATTGTCCTTTAGCATAGAGGCTATGAACCTTTCCACCGGTCTTAAGTAATGTGAAGTTTGCTTTTGAAAGTTTTTCACTGTGGTTTCTTTGATTGGGGTGGGGCTGAATGTGGATATCCAGAGGATTAGTCTATGGTCTGATCTAACCAGCTTAGGGTTGACCTCCGTGTGGAACAATCGTCACCCATGTTGGTGATGACCTCTGGTCGGGTGTTGGACTGTTGATCCAGGGCATTCAGTTTATATATTCTAGGAAGCGCTTGGCAAGGAGAGCAGTAATTATGTAGTTCTCCAGTTTATGTTTGGGCACTGAAATCACCCAGTATTATGGTGTTTGGTAGGACCTTTATATTTCCCTCTTAAAGTGTCTCCGGTGAAATGTGCGGAATGGGAGTCCTGGGCCATGGTGGGTGATTTGTAGCAAGCTACAATTTGATTGCAGGTCTTGTTGGCTGCATGGATGATCTCATGCATTGTGCTGCTGCTTCACTAACCTGAGGTGTGAGTATCCTTGATGAATATGGGATACATCCCCACCTTTTGTGCTTCGGGTCCTGGTGCTGTACAAAAAGGTATGGTATGAGTTATAGCCTAGTAGTGCTGGGTGAGCCTTAAACCAGGTTTCTGTTACTGCAAAGATGTCAATGTTCTCCATACTGAGGAGTGCCTCGAGTATGCAGCATTTTGAGGTTTAGACTTCTGGCGCTGAGTAGCATTGCCCCTCAGTTTTGGTTACTTGTGCTATTTATGGTGGTGGGGTTTGTTCCTTTTGAGACTTGCCCAAAAAATGCACTATGGGGGTGCAAGAGCCTTGGCCAGTATTCAAAAGCCTAAGGGTGACAGGTGCAAGTCACTTGGCGTACAACGCGGGTTTGTCGAAAGCATGTCATCCCAGGTGGACAGATACTGATCCCCTTTTGAATGACACCAAAAACTTAGCCAATTGTTGAAATTGATCATTTTTTCTTTATACTGTGGCATAATTTTGGTGAGGGCAGGATGCTATCAGGGTCAGGGCCATACCGCCTGGGCTACATGATCAGAGAGTTCTTCCATGTTTCTTTCATGTAGTCCAGGAGGCACATTCCCAGGTCATTCACACCAACATGGATAATGACAGAGTTGTATTTGTACTTGTTCTGGAATTACCTGAGTGTTTGTATGTGGCAGATCCTGCACCTCGACAGGCAGCTAACTGTAACCTTTTCCTTGTCCAGTCTAGTTAGTGGACATCAGTGCTCTGACTATAGAGTCGCCTATTACTAGTGTGTTAGGCATGTTATTCTGCTATGGCTGTGATTGCATGGCACACTGATTATGTGAAGTATGTGTGTCATGGTTGGTGATGGGGTGGAGGTTGCTTGATGTTCGCTTTGGAGGTCTCTGTTGCTTTTTGCAGAGTTTTATTTAGAGCCTCCTAGTATGTTTTCATGTATTCATGTGTATTTGCCGGTGTTGGTTTATTAAATCTATATGAGACTGTGGTGCGCGTGTTATTACCTTTTCTCCTCTTGACTGTCAGTTCCAGTCTTGGGTTGAGAGAGCTTGCCTCCAGTTTGTCTGTATAATTGCATCCCTCATATATATTAGTGTTTGGTGGTAGGAGGAGAGGGTTGTCTGTGTACATGAGGTAGCGTAACATTGTCTCAAATGTCCAGATTCACCAGTTGGACTGAGATGACACCGAAACGCCATGCCTAAATGCGAAGGCAAATGCTGGAGGTATGATGGTAAGAGGGAAGAGATAAATGGGAACGATATTTTGGGATTGTAATTAGTTGGTAGACTTTAAAATTTCTACAGAGTACCTCTATTGGGAATACTGGGGACAAATAACCAAGGAAATAGTTTTTGAGCTGGGATAAGGGATCTGAACTGTCGACATAGTAAGGCCCTGTTGTTTAATTCTGGTGGCTGCTAAAAGCACCTACTTGAAAATGGAAGTCAAAATCTAAACCAAGTATACTTTTGAAGCAGTGAATATTGTAACAGAAATAAATAAAAAAACAGGAGGTGGTAGTGGTTAGAAAAGGGTAGGAGTAAATTACGTAGAAACAAAGGAAACTATGGGGACAATATATGCAGAAAAATGTTTTGAAGGAGAAAAGAGGTTTAGAGGAAGGCAGGAATTGAATATTTTATATAATATTGCCTAGATTATAGAACGTGATAACAATATGTGATTTATGTTTGTAAACGTGAACTTGTTAATATGGTTTGATTTTATAAATGCAAGTTTGCTTTTATGTCACAAGTGATTCAATAAAGATAGCTTAAAAATGTCACAAAGAATTAATAGCAGCTTTTAAACAAATTCCAGTTACCACCCAAAGTGACCTACCATACATATTAAAAATAGAACTAAACTATAAATAATTTCAGAATGTGGAGAGAATCTTAACTGCATAGTGAAATAACTGGGCTGTGACAATGTGAATTAAAATCTGACTACCTGTAAAAAATGTAAAGTAGAGAAGAAAACATTGTACCACTGTAAACAGAAAAAACAGCAACAAAACTTACACTAAATACAAACTGTTATTCTTTTTTCCACCAATAATTACATCAAATAAACTGGATGATATCAATAATTCTTTATAGTGTAAAAATCCATAGGTAAGTACAAGGTTAATTGTTACTATGGGCCATTTTAAGCCTAGCCAATTTCTTTTGGTAAGAACCAAATGCTGTGCTTCTTGTATATGAGGTAAACACCTTAGCCATTATGCAGCCCTCATTCCCTATGCCAGCCCTCATTCCCTATGCCAACCCTCAGTAAGAGTCCTCCTGACATAAAAAGTACATTATGTGTAACATCCAGCAGCTGCATGGTATAAGCAGGGTTTCTGAACTGATCAAATAGTTATTTTCTTCTAGAGAGCTTGTTTTCAAAAATCAACTCCCAAGTGTTCCTTTCCCATAGCCCACTGATCCTGATTCATGCATCCAAAGTTATCAGGTGTAAAGTGTGTACAAAGTAAAAAACTAAAAAATATATATATATAATGCATGAAACTCTCCTCCAGCCATCCTCTGTGACCAGTGAGTTCTCATCTGCGGTGAAGTCTATAGACATGCATCACCTTCAGCATAAACATATCCACTAGCCGCCCTGCCCCAACTATTTAAAAACTCAAACAGCCTTGTCTCAGTACAAAACTGACTGAGACAATGCCTAAAATCAGCACATTTAAATATACGCATTGAATGAATGAACTTTAACAGCCTGCCACTTAAGCTTTTCATTCAGTGTAATCACATTCTTTTAGGATCAATCTAAAAACAGTGTAGTTAGTGCCTCATCAATTAAATGCAGACATTTGCACCTTGTCTGTCACCTATTGTTTAATTCCCTGGGTCCAACTTCAGTAACTCCTAATACATTGTCAAAGGTGATACTGGCAAGCTTAGAGAAATTGATATGCAAACTGATTTTGTCAAACTTCCCTAAACACATACAGAGCTAACTAGAATGTGTAACAGAAAATAGTATAAACATTTCAAATTCCATGCCTTTGAGTTTGTAACATTAATGGAATGGATATGGAGAAATAATTATAATAAAAATCTGGAAAAACATGCACACACACACATACACACACACACACACACACACACACACACACACACACACACACACACACACACACACACACACACACACACAAATATATATATATATATATATATATATATATATATATATATATATATATATATATATATATATATATATATATATATATATATATATATTCCTATGTAGACACCGCAAATGTATCAACTACATAATTCAATGGGTAATACATTTACCCACATGCTATGCATCTGTGTTTCAGAACATCTTTTAATGACAATTAATGTGGTCATTCAAGTGAATGTTTCCCCACAAGCCAGAGTCTGTTTCCATAGGTTCATAGTTAGGTACTAGGCTATTGGCCCTAGGGCCTATATAAGCCTAGCCAAATGGTACCCTGGCTTTTGTCACCCAAAAAAAATTTTTTTCTGTGTCCCTGTCAAGCAGAGCCACAGAAGTTATCCCCGGGGTGAATTTCTTATCTCCCATCCAATCATCAAGATTTTTCTTGAAGAGTGCTAATGAGGAGCTTTGTTTGATATAAATAGGTAGTTTGTTCCAGAGTATGGTGAGTCTCTGGGACAGGACTCTGTCCTTCCAGCAT
>NW_025051960.1:0-12339 GCF_019279795.1 Protopterus annectens | reverse complement strand
GAATGACACTTTATGCATATGATTTTGCTATAGGGATATCAATGAAGTCTGGTCCCATCTGCAGGCCTGTGATTTCCATCAGTGATGACAAGCAGACATTCATTTGCAATGCATTGTGAGAATAAAGAGTGCATCACTCAGTGATTAGTGGTGGCTACTCACAATAATGTTATTTAAATGCTACACCACTTTGGATTTAGAGCCTTGGGACTGTGTGTGTGGCAAAATGTACTATTTGTAAAAGCATTTAACAGGGCAGGCTGCAGTCACTATTGCAGCAGATGTACTTGCAAGATATAGTACACACGTACGAGGTATTTGACATACTATTTCTACTGTACATCATTAATGTGCATGGCTTTATATGAATATTCTGCACCAAGGTCCTGTTGTACGTATTTTGCCAGTTATTCATAGCAGATATGTAAATGTTGCTGATAAAAGGGGACATTTACCTGTTATTAGAGACCACACTTACATCCATTCTGATGTGTTGGGAATTCTATTAGTGTACTCTTACGCAGATTGCAGGTACAATCAATTTTGGATACTCTTTAAGCAGTTTACTGCTTGTGGCATGATGTGCAGCTCTGATGAAACATGCTTAATAACTGTAACCTTCAATTACTATGTTTGTAAACTACCTGTTTTATTAACAGCTATATGTGGCATGGCAGGTTAATGCAGCACCCTACAGGTGCAATGGTTGTGGAGTTGAGAAGTGAGGACGGCTACATTTTGTACATGTTTATTATTTAAAACACATATATCAATATAGCACAATTTAGCTGAGCTTAGGGAAGCTGCACAATGCGGCTCATTACATATTGCAGCTCTGCATAAATATCAGAAAGAAAAATGGGGGATAGGAAGTGGGTGAAATGGGGGTGTAAACGGGAAAAACATAGTGAAAGGCAGGTAGGTAATATTGCAGGAGGGTATAAGAAAAACAGCTATCCATTTATTGTACAGTAATAACTGTGCATTTTGTCAGAATTTGTAGATGACTGGCAGATCTAACTTAATAGAAGACGAGGACAACATAATTAATGTTCTTCAATTCAATCGGACCAAATTATGTGTGTCCAGCGGACATATACTTTAAAATGGAAACTATATTGAATAGAAAGTACGGGGAAAAGTTGTCCATTTTTAAGGTGAGAGTGGAGCATTGGGGAGGAACATAGGTGCATGTGGGGAAGTAGAGGTGGGTTGGGTGAAAGCTTTGCAGGCAGAACAAGACAGCAGACACTGGTGGTGTGTGACTAAGAGGGGTAAGCTTACCTTGAATATGAGGAGGGTATTTTGGAATCTCAGTCCTATGTTATACTGCTGCATTCTTATCCCCACTTATGGGATGTTAACATGTCACTGCCTTAGGGTGGCAGTTGAGCTGGGAACCGGAGGCTCTGCCCATGGGTGCGCCAGCATCCTCTCCATCCATCGTAGGCATCATCTAAACTCATGGAAGATGATCCTGTGCACCAAACCCGGCAGTTCATCAAGGATGACAACTCCCCTTCCACCACCAATCCCAGAGCAGGTCCCAGCCCCATCCCATGGGGTGGTACTACCCGATGCTGCAGGTAGTGCAAGGACAGCAGAGGGGGCACCACCAAGCTGGTTTCCAGATGTGCTAGGACCCAGTGCCATGGCCGAAGGAGGCAAGGTAGGTGGATCACGAGGAACCAGTCATCCTTGACGTGCTGTAGTAAAGTAGTTATAACAATAAGTTAAAGTTAGTATTAAATAAGCCAATGTTAATATTAACAGAATGGAACATAATAATATTTATTAATCCAAATATGTATTAAAGTAACAGAACATTAAGTAACATAACAGTAAGTATGTTAACAGCAAACCAGTGTGACTTAAAACATAAGGCCAGTAAAACAGTTAGTGTAGCAAAATATGTTAATATTAAATCATAATAATAAATAAAAATAATAAATTAAAGAAGATAAGAGGTGGGGAGAGAGGGAAAACCATACCAATAGTTACCTTGCAGGTAATATTACTACACAGAGTACAACTACAAACTTCTACATGTGTGCAGTGTCAGTTGTGAGAACAGTGACTACAATTCTTCTATAGTTGATGTAGCACATGCATACCTCTCAAGCTGTTAGCATGGGACAGTATGGGCTAAGCAGTAACAAATACAGATACAGAACTACACAGAACAGTTTCACATAATGTGGACTCTACATAACTACCAAGGTAAGTTATGTAAATGGATTTGAAAATATATACAAGCGTGCCAGGTAATCTCATTTATGTGGTAATCATGAAAGAGATAAATTAGGCAGTTGTAATTACATTATGAAAAATCATGACAGTTGAGGGGCATGTTTGTGTACATTAAGTAAACTAGACAGGTGTCATGGCTTTGTTGGAAGGCATGGGTGCAGAACTCAATAGCTGTGACTGCAGGGGACATCTGCAAATGATGTAGCAATTGTCTGCAACAACTTAGAACAGACATGAAATGACTACAGCCCTAGTACAAATATTAAGACAGATTTATGTAGGAAACCACAATGCTGGCTAATGTACATTAGGCGTTACAAGCATTGGTAATTATCTGTGAAATCTACACCACAATTCATCTCCTCCTCGGCTACGCCTCAGCCATATACATTTTGTTCCTGGGTAGGAAGAAAATGTGGAGCATTATTCTCTTGACTTAAATCTGGGCCTAGAGACAACCTTGGCCACCAATACTAATGCTTGAAAAACAAAACAATTCTACAGGACATTCATTTTGCAGTGTAGAAACTTATTACCAGTTTTACACTTGAATGCAGTGACAGTAGAACACATATATACGATGAATCCATACATAATATTAAGACAGATGTAGGTTTAGGGAAACCACAATCCTGCTTAACAATGTATTGGTATTGCTAATAATTCTCTTGTTTGTTGCAGTACCTGTTGTTGTTCATTTATCTTTACACTACAGGTCCTAATTGCCCATTTATTGCACTACATTTCCAATTGCACAGTTATTGCACTACAGTCTGATTGTTGTTTATTCTTTTATTGCAATTTTTTATTCTTTTATTGTTTTATTGCTACTACAGGTAGGTAACATAATATATGCCAACCTGTACTCATTTCACACTCATGCAGCGCACTTAACTACTGACCAGGCAACCCAGCATGAGACTGGAATATTGCAAGTCCCTCCTGAGCTGCAGCTGTTGAGAGAGAAAGCACACATCATTCGTGCATACCAGTTTTGCACATATTCAGCTTGCATTTTTAAAAACATTGGAAAAAATACTTACATATTTGTGGAGGGGTGGCATGCCATAGCTCCTAGCCTCTCAAGACCCAGGTGTACCAATGTTTCCCCTCTTTCCACTCCCGCCAGGTCATCATGGCGATTTGACTTCACACTGCTCACTACAAGGGCGTGGGGATACTCAGTAGCACTGGTATGTTCCCTGGCCAATCGGGATCCCAGGCCTCCAGTCTTGACACACCTCGAGCCCACTGCTAACTGCTCTTACCAGCAGCCCCTGGTTTCATAATTCCATATGAGGGAGCCCAACAAACACCCTGGACTCCTGCACCCCATCCCCATCTCTCGCCCGAGTAGCCAAAATTGTACCCTCCATCAGCACCACCTGGCATATCAGCAGATGTTTAAGCCGGCTCAACAAATGGTGCAGAATTTCTGCCTGTTGGCCTTAATATGGTCTGTTTTCCCACACTTGCTTATGCATCATTCAACAACATTCAAAAGCAAGCCAAGCTGTGCTTATCATCAGCTAATAAACCAGCGCTAAACATTGTGAAAACTCTGGACAGAAGCATGTAGTTTTGGTAGTGAAGCTAACAATGTGCAAACAATATTAGCTGTTACAACCATGTTTAAGGCAGTGATTAGTACACCGTGCAGCCCCAAAACTCTAAAAAATATGTGATTTTAATTTAAAAGACATTTTTACTTTGCACTTGAACAAATATGTGTACTAGGGACTTAAACCCAGGATATAAGAAGCTTTAGTACCACTCTATCCATTTAAAGGCTACATGAATATTATATATGAAGCGCGCAGTATACCTTCACATACACTACTAAGCAATCACACCACTCAAATAGGGGTTTAAAATGGGTTTGCACAAATGCAGAAATAGATAATTAATTACAAAAATACATTTTCTATTTTTTAGATGTCTGTCAGGTGTCTACTACTGTGGTAATGTATAAAGTGCAGCTTTGTATTGCTGCACTCTAGCATATGCAAGCTGACATTGTGAAAACAAAACACACAGTTATAATTAATTACATCCTGTTTCCTATTTTTAGATGTCCTGGCAGGTATCAGCTGTCTATCTATAAAGCATGTATTTGGCTTTGCTGTGCAGTCATTCCCCACTCGAACAAATATGGCCATTTAATAAAAAAAATAATAATAAAATTAAAAAAATAAAAACATAACACTTTATATATTTAATAATAACAAACTGTCATTATACACAGCTACTATTTAACCTAATAGCATAGAACATTGGGGACAGGGAGCCTCACCCATGTAGCATAACATCTGACCCAACATATATTCCTGCCTGCATGGATTCAATATCCCTGTTACTATGCTCTCCCTTGGCAGCACACCATTATTAATATGCATAGCATGCTGCTGAGTGGGAACCATGGCCGTGTAGTAGCAAATTTTTATGCGCATCCATTTAGGTGCTACATGGAGCCTAAATAGAATTTATTAAATCCTGGGGAATGTGTCTACTGTGACTTATAAAATTAAGTTTAAGACCAAGAACCTAAAGAATACTACCACATAAAAATAGTTTGTGCTTAAGATTTACCATTTATACTTCTTTAGTAACCCCTATGGTTCCAGAGATATGAACATTTGTTTGAAATGTGAGGAAATAATTTGATTCTGTTAAAAAGCTTAGGCTCCACCCATTGGAATTACAGTATAAACTTTCAATGGAGGGAATGTTAGATTAGGGACTTCCATTTTAATTTTTCATTTTAACATTTTAGTGTATGTCCCATATGTTGGATTGTTTTGACAAATTAAATCACATACTTGAATGTGCCATGTCCTCTCAAGCTTGCCTGCCATAGGGTTGTTCCACTGCTACCTCCAAGGATGGTGGCCATCATGGCCATAGATGACCTAGATCATGGTCACATAGTGGTAACACTTCAAGAGCTGCATTTGTTGTGGAAGTGACTATTGCCAGGAGAGGATGTTCCTGTGGTTGTGGTAGTCACAGCACTGGCACTTCTGGTAAGGGACATCATTCATGGACATGCTTCACAGAGATGTCTAGCCACGGTCATGGTATGATCAGTGCAACTCTTGGTACATCCAGCTCTCATGGGCAGGAGCATGCAAGGAATGATTAACCCTCTGTTATGCATGCACTTGACTTGTCCACTAGACTGAGCTGTAGTGCTGCAACTACTACTGAGGCTGTGTCCCAGCACACACACCCTCACACCACAACAGCCCCAAGTACATCATGCACACAGACATCCAGTGACACTGGCCCTTCACAAAGGCTTTTATGTTAAAGCCCCCCCCACACATACACCTAGTACTCAAAGACCGTATACACAAGTGTAGTCTTACTTTTAATTGTCTTTAGTACTCACACATCTCCCTGTGAAAGACATCCACATGTGCTTTCTCCCTCACCTACGCAAATGATGATAACTGTGCCCTTCCCTTTGAATGTTGTTATTTGGGTTTCCTATGATGGGTAAGCAGGGGCGGCCCATGCTATTGGACTGCTGGACTGCAGCCCCCTCAACTGTAAAGTAAAGAAATAGAAAGAAAAAGAAAAAAAAAGAAAAGAAAAATAAAATTTAAAAATCGCGGACTGCGCGCATGTGCACTAGTTCGGACTGCTGCTGACAGTCTGGAGCATGCGCAGATTGTCACAGCAGCAGTCCTGACTGGGAAACATGAAGAACGGAAGTTTCTAGAAGTCTATACAGTTTTAAACTGCCATAGACTGTCCTGGAACTCGCTGAGAAAACGCATTGGGGTCGGACTGCAATGTCAGCAGTCTGGAGTTTGCTGCAGTCTTGTCGGGGGAAGATCTCATGATGGGCAGGGTCTGGGGGAAGATCTAAAACTTTGATGGGCAAGTGGGTCTGGTGTGGATTTGCAACGGTTTTGGATGTATGTGGACAGGGATTTATGGTGGTGGAGATCTACTACAGTCTACAAGGTGGTAAGTGTGTGGGGACAGGGATTTGCCTGGCTTGGCGCAGTAGTGTGTGTGTGTGTGTGTGTGTGTGTGTGTGTGTGTGTGTGTGTGTGTGTGTGTGTGTGTGTGTGTGTGTGTGTGTGAGAGCAATGGCTGAAAACTCAAAACCACAACAGAACCTGCTTGGGAAAAGTAATAAGGTGCGCCAAGCTAAGTTCCACAATAGCCAACAGTGAAATGCAGATGAAGAAAAAAGGCATATGTTAGATCAATTCAGCTGCAGCTATTAAGCAAGTTAAGCAATGGAGACACGCTTACAAAGGACAAGGATATTTTGCACATCTTCACTGAATATCTCCACAGTGCAGTCTCTCTCTTTCTCTTAAAAAGGAAAAGTGCAATTTTGCTTGGTTTTCAGCAAACACTCACTTTATTATTATCCCTTACTAAACATATCTTATAAAAAATCATGGTAATAAAAAAGAATCAAAAATACATTAAAGAAAATTGCCTTCAGAGGCTCTTTTTTAAGTCACTTTCACAGTGAGTAGTAAAGCAATCGTAATAGTTTACTAAGCAAGACCTGATTGATGTTATCATGTGATCTTCTGGAGCCAGACTGTAGTATCATATTTATTTAACCTGCTGTGGGACTGTGTTCAGGGGGCAGGTTGTTCATGCTGACAAGCATACACACATTACACAGTACCCCAGGTATTCTGATTGATTGTTCCCATCCCAAAGACTTTGGACCATAATTTAACACAGCAGGTTTCATATCACAGAAAGGGGATGTAAGAAAAAAACACATTTATTGGAACGTGTGTGTGTGTGTGTGTGTGAAATGCCCCAGTTGATGGCTATATACTGGTGGCTAGAACAAACTCATGATGATGTGGTGTGGTAGGGAATTACCTCAGGCTTGAGCCCTGTATCTGAATACAGGTGTTAAGGACCGGAATTCCTACCCACCACCGACTAATTTGTAAAAAAATTGCAGATTTTTGCCTCATATTTGATCTGATCTGTTTTCCTCATAATATCTGTGGTTACTAAATGTTGCAATGCTTGATATTTGATGGTGCTGTGGTGGTACATTGTTGTCTTTTCTCCCAGCTGCAGAGTTTCGAGTTTGATTCTTTGGCTGGGGTGCCTTCTGTTGTGGGGGTCTGCATCTTCTCTCCTGTGTTTGTGTGGGTTTGCTTTTTGTGTCCCTCACATGTTACAAAGACATGTCTGAATCTATTTCTTCCTGGGCCTCTGCTGAAAATTGTTTTTTGTTCCAAGTCAGACTGTCCTTGCTTAACAAATGTTAAATAAAATTGACAGGCGTTTGAATTTCAAGACTTCAGGTTTCTGGAATGTTTAATTCTTGTATATTTGATGGTGCAGTGGTAGCATGTTTGTTGCCTCACAGCTATAGGTTTTCTGGTTTGATTCTTGGCTGGGGTGCCTTCTGTGTGGAGTCTGCATCTCATCCTTGTGTTTGTGTGGATTTGCTCTGGTGTCCTGCCATTTTACAAAGACATGTGTCTGCAGTATTTCTCCCCGGGCCTCTGCTGAAAATTGTTTTTGTTCCATCAGAAGTAAAATTGACAGGCATTTGAATTTCAGACTTCATATTCTTCAGAAAATACATGGTAACACAACCTTTTATTCTAGCAATTTTCTAAGTTTATAAGATGATTTTTTGAAATTTGTCCTTATTTTTGGACTGTATTACCCCATTATTAGCTTTGTCCAGGTTTTTTGTGCTAAGGTTGACAGCTATGGCAAGAACTGAATTCACTGAATATGTTTGAGCGCTGTATTCTGCCTATTATCTTGGGTTTGTACAGGTGTTTTGTGCTAAGAGGTTGACAGCTATGGTGAGAACTGAATTCATTAAATGATAGCCATTTAAGTCAGTCTTCCTGTCTTTCACAAAGCAGCTGATGTGGCATAGTGGTATGTTGCTCTGACTGTTTTGCACAGGGACCTTGGCAGTAAAATGTATGGTGGTAACACAGCATTTTATTCAATTTCTAGCAACTTTCCAATATTATACAAGCAATGTTTAATGTGTCCCTGGTTTTGGGGCTTTTGACCCCCATCCCCCAATAAATGTGGCTTTTTCCAGATTTCTTGCACTGTGAAGTTGAGATGCAGTTGAGTATTGAGTAGATTTTACAAGGAGCTGAGAGCTGCAGGGGAAGAGAAGTTTAGTGCTGCTTATGCTAAGTCAGCTTGCATTGTTAATAGCACAACAGGTTGTGTACTTGCTTTTGATGCAGAAGGTTGTTGGTTCTTCTCTCACAAGGGGTGGTTGCTGCAGTACTGAAAAAGTTAAGATACTAACTATGAGCCTGTTATCAGTTTGCCATCCATTTCCTATTGCAATATTACTAGCTTATCATTTTAATGTAATACAGACGAATTTATTCCTCAGGGCGTATCAAACATTTTATTTTTCGATGAAAACCATGAAATATAATGAAGTGTTGCTAGCAGCAAACTCTTCATTAGTTACAGATTTATTTAATGTGGAATTATTTAGATGACTTTTTTACTTCTTCAGAGATTGTGCATATTTACTGATAATGGTGGACTGTAGAATTGTGCATATTTACTGATATTGGTGGACTCTTGTATTGTGCATATTTACTGATAATGGTGAACTGTAGAAGTTTGAGTAGACTTTATGATGGAAATGTTCTGAACTGAACAAGTTCTGTATTGTCATTATGGGTGCATGCATTTTTCTCTCATTGTTTACTGGAAAAGCATGTCTTCAGAATTGGGCAGTTTGTCATTATTGGTGCATGCATTTTGTTTCCATTGTTTACTGGAAAAATGTTCAAAACAATAGGAAGGTGTATCAAAGAGCACATGTGTCTTCATATGTGTAGTAAGGGCTCTATGATTTAAAAACAGCTCCAGAATTTAATCTTTATATGCCACTGGTAAAATGTATTTTCTTTGAATGTAGGTGTCAGCTGGTATGCTGTTTCAATGAATGTATGAGTTTCAAGGGCAGAGTAGTTTTAATGCTAAGTTTGTTTAACCAGATGTCTTAGTGTTTGTGCTGTAAAATGCAAAATAAAACTTTTAAATGAAGTCCAAATCATCATAGAAGTAAATCAGTATGCACATTAGTGTTTATGGTAAATGGAGTGAAATAGCCAAGTAATGGATCATTGGAATGGCTTGCAGAGGGAGGCTCCATTCACCATGATTTTGTGAGGGGGAAGAAGCTTAAACTTAAAGACAGCCCCAACTGAACTACACCTCACAACTGTCCAGATTTTCAAAGAATGAATAGATTTTTGCTTCTTATTTTTGGTTTGTTCCTCATAAAATCTGTGGTTTTCTGGCAAATCATTTAGGAATTAAGTCACTAAATAATGACACACTGAGTTTCAGACTTCATAACCTTCAGAAAAATGCATGCTAAAGTAAGACCTGCTGTTTTATCAACTGTCTCAGTTTATACAAGAGCAATTTTTAGTACTGTTTATATGTTCCCCCAATATATTTGGCCATGTCAAGATTTATTGCATTAACAGGTTGGAAAGGTACATGCAAATAAATTGCTTTATAGAATTAGGCATAGCCAAACCTCTCAACTGTCCCTGATTTTGTCCTGTCTAAAATGTTGCTCTTCCCCTAATAATCCCTCCAAGTAAAATAGCAGTTTTGGAAGAAACAACATGGAGGGTTTACAATTAAGAAATAACTGTAATAATCAGAGTTATAGATTACTTTATTTCAGAAATGCATGTAGATTCTTTTCATTTTGTCAGCTGCCTAAAGGCTAGCGTAATACTAATATTAAAGTGTCCCTTCTTTGACAGGTTCCCATCTGTATTGTGTGGCTATTTTATATTTTTACATCACATTTTGGTCCATTTTTCATAAAATTGTGGTTTTTTGGCAAATTAGTTGCGACAAATCAATAAAGACTGGAAGTTAGAAAAATAATGACAGACATTTGAGTTTCAGATTTCATACCATTTAGAAAATTCATACTAATGCAAGACCTATTCTATTATTATATTTCTAAGTTTATAAGAGCAATATTTAAAAATTGTATATGTATAAATCAAGAAGTAGCTTCTTTCACAGGTAAACGCCTTGTTCCCCAACAAACGTTGAAGCAATAAAATTCAAAGATATCGAAAAACTACTGACTTAGGAACAGTAAAATGGAGAATAAGTCAGGTGGTTAACAGTATAGTAGTAGCAGTATAAAAACAAATTGTCCAAGTGAAGTATAGTTCAAGGATAAGTCAACAGATAAATCAAATGATAAAATCCAATACGCGTTATAATCAAATAAACGCTTGTGGATTTTATCTGTTGGATTTATCCTTGGACTATATTACTTGGACAATTTGTTTTTATACTGTAAACCATATACTGTTGTACTTGACTTATTTCTTACTTCTGCTCCTGTTTCCGTGTTTTTACAAATATTTAAAAATTGTTCTATTTTTGGGCCTTTGCCCCACTTCTATGTATATGGCTTTGTCCAAATTTCTTTGCTCTGAGGTTGAGAGGTATGACAAATGTGTCAGGGCAAATACAGTCAGCCAGAGACATTTCCAAATTGTAACATACTTGTTGCACCCCCTCCCCATGTAGTGACTCTGGATGTGTCAAACAAGGCAAGAGAGTAGTTATGCAGTGTAAATGTGCAGGGTATCCCCCCATCCAAGGTAGACACAAGTACTAGAGTGGCTTTTCATCTGTCCTTGATTTTGCAGAATGGTCTGGTTTCTGTCATATTTTTGTACTGTTGATTTATGCTTATTATTCAAAGTGCCTGTTGCTCTGTGTTTAAGTAGCAATATTTTAATGACCATCAGGTAAGCTTGGCTGAGATCATAAGATGCAAGTAAGCTTTAATAAGCATACTGTTAAAGAACTGCCAACATTGAAAGCCTTCTGTTGTTGCCATGTAGGGAATACTTAACTAGATAATGTATAAGCCGTGGGTATTGAAATGCATATGACAGTATTTGTAATAAAGGACAGGATTACATTATTTTAAGAAGCTCATTACACTTGGAGACTTCCAGTTATCTCTGCAGGCTTTACCCGTAAACTGAACAGAATGCCAATCGTGTGGTCCATAACCTGTACAGTAATCCTTTTAAGCAATGTATCTTGAGCTTATTTCTTGTTTGCTTTTCATTTTTTACTTTGATCATGTTTTCCCCATGAAACAAGTAGATAGTTGTCAGGCAGCAGGTCTTTTTTTGGATAAGAAACATTTTTACAAGTGGGGGGCATCAGAGATTTCTACTTTCAGCATGTTACTTGCACGTTAATAAAGCTGAATATAAATTATAATTAGAACTGCAGGGCAAGAAGTGGTTTGAGTTGAGTGCTGCTTGTTTTTCTTATACATGATTTTGACTGTCATTCCATTAATGTATTTAAAAAGTAATTTATTTTTTCATGCCTCGCAGCCTTTTTGTTTCCATCTAGATATTAAGTAAGCTGTCATGCAGCCAATGCATTGAAATATTTTTATTCTTCTACACTTCATTTTGTCTTGATTGGACTCTCATAATGACGGTTTGGCACCCAGGGCATTGTATTTAGTTAGTTTTTGTGGTTTTGAGCATAGCTCCTCCCCTTTCTAGTTGGCCACACCCCTTCCCATTGACCCCACCCATTCAGCTGTCTACTGCAGCCCCCCTCTGATTTGAAGTCACCAGCCGCCACTGTGGGTAAGTACAGTTTGGTATTGGTTTTGCCTATATCACTTTTACTGTAGTGTAGCTCACTTACTACTGTGTGAAGTTATGAGCATGTTGTTGCTGTTTTGATAGTGCCACCACATACTGTGCCTGCCTTCGTCTAGCATGATCATCCCCTGATACTCTGATTCTATACATCGAGTTCAAAACGTACTATCTGGTGTGCTGGGTATTGCTCCTCCTGCAAATGCCCCCTCCACTGTCACTGTCTCCTAAACATGATATTGCATAGCATTGCACATTCTGAAAATATTTTTGTAAGAGTTGTGACACATAGTTTATTACACCCTGTCTTCCTTCTAAACAAAAGATCATCTGCAGCATTGCACAGTTTTTTTGAAAATATTCTTTGTAAGAGTTGTGACACATAGTTTATTAAAGCCTGCACATA
>NW_025051959.1:0-12006 GCF_019279795.1 Protopterus annectens | reverse complement strand
TGCTGCTTCCCAGAGTAACTTTACGATAGAATATTGCACTAAATAGTCATTGTGAATATGTTGTTCATCTGGTTGAGAAACATGCGTCATTCATTATGATTCATGCGAGATGACAATGGTTGGAAATGGCTATGAGGCTGTCAATGACAAACATTTCTTAATGCATTATAACTAACTACTCCAATTTATAGCAACTTATTTATTACAGTTACATATTTTTACCAGTGCTTTAGTTAGCCCGTTTAAAAATGTTGCTTCCACAGCTAAAGCCTGTGTACCATGCTAAATAGTATAATCGTGTAGGTCTTCTAAACAATGCTTTATGCAAAGTTTTTGTTGTGGATGTTATTGCTGATAATACTCAAATTATAATAGTAAGTCAATGTTCTCAGTCCACATTTTTCTTCTCTCACTCCTAGTCTGTGGCAATGTTGGATCCATATGTACTACGTATATGGGTAGTAAATTTTACAAATGTCTAGAATTTTGCAGGGTGCGCACAGTTTTGCATCAGATTCTGGTCTATTCCTCATAAGATTTGTGATTTTCTGACAAATCACTGAGGTCTGAAATCTCTAAATAAAGACAGGCATTTTAGTTCCACATTTGATAACCTATGATAACAATAACTATTGTTATTTCCCTGGAAGCTAATTCCACCTAATACGCAACTTCTCAGCGCTTCTGTGGATCACTAGTGATATCTGCATTGCTTACTGTACTTATTTCCTTGTTTCACTTGAAAGAAAGTTACTGTTTGTCGTTTTTGCATTTAGTTACTTGTAACACATTGCACTCAAGTTACCTGGCACTTGCTCACTAAAGCAATTATATAAGTCAGCACTAAAAATTAAAAGCACTACACCCTCACTCCCCACTGGCCCTTGTTTTCAATATGATTTCCCAATATTATTCTAGCATGTCCAAAGGTCAGTTGTCAATCTCCTCTGGTCCAGCTGGTGAATCTGGGAATCTTGAGGCAATGTTATAACTGCCTCATGTACACAGACAACCCTCTCCTCCCTCCCACATAACACAAATACTTGTGGAGAGATGCAGCTATTTAGCCAAACTGGAGGCTGAGCTCTCAACTCAGGACTGGCAAGACCAGACAGGAGGAGAAGGCAACTACACACACCACAAAACCAGCCTCTACATAATGCTACCACTCCACTGAATCAAACACATAAACACACAAAGACATACTCGGAGGCTCTGAGTAAAATTTACCTAAACAGCAGAGGCCTCCAAAGCAGACACCCAAACAACTGCTACCTCAAGACACCCCACAAGCAACACATAAACCACAAAAGCAGTGTGCAAAGCAGTCACAGCCCTTAAGGCCAAATACAACACCAAACATACTTGTCATAGGTGACTCCATAGTCAGACACACTGACGCCCCACTCACCAGGCTGAACAAGGAGAGGGTCACAGTAAGCTGCCTATCGGGCGCCAGAATCTGCCACATAACACAAGCACTGGTCACCCACGGCAAGTACAAATATGACACAGTCATTGTCCATGCTGGTGTGAACGACTGAGACGCACTCCCTGGACTACATGAAAAGAGACATAGAGGAGCTCTCTGATTATGTAGCCCAGGCAGGTATGACCCTAACCCTGAGCAGTATCCTTCCTTCACCAAGAATGATGCCACAATATAGAGACAAGATGATCAGCTTTAACAATTGGCTTAATGTCTGGTGTCATTCAAAGGGATCCAGTGTCTGTCTGCCTGGGATGACATGCTTGACAAGCCACGCTGCTTCGCAAGGGACGGCTTGCACCTGTCACCCTGGGATTCCGGATATTGGCTAAGGCTCTCCAATTCCATAGTGCCTTTTAGGCAAGGCTCAAATTCTAAACCTACCACCCTAGAAAACAAAGTGGGAAGAAACTGAGGGTAATGCTGCTCAATGCCAGAAGTCTAAATCTCAAAATGCACGCACTCGAGGCCCTTCTCAGAATGGAGAACATCGATGTCTGTGCTGTAACTGAAACCTGGTTCAAGGCTCCTGAGAGCACCCCGGCACTATTAGGTTTTACCTCATATCATGCCCGGCCCCAAAACCTGGACCACACCACAAAAGGAGGGGGTGTATCCATATTCATAAAGGATACCCACACCTCCAGGTTGGTGGCAATGCACGAAGCTTCAGAAACCATCCAGGTGCAACTAACCATAGGCAAAACTGCTCTACAAATTGTAGCATGCTACAGGCCACCCTCTCAAACTCAGGAACCCCACACAGCCTTCCTGAAGACACTGGAGGGTATAAATGTATCTCCAAACACCATCATATTGGGTGACTTCAACTACCTGAATATAGACTGGGAACATTACTCAAGCCCTAACTTTCTAGCCCAACGGTTCCTGGAGTTCATAAATTCAAATGCCATGGAACAGCTAGTCACTGTTCCCATGAGAGGAGAAAATATACTAGATCTCATTGTCACAAACATGGGGACAAAATGCTCCACACCAGAAGTATATCCCTCATTGGTGAGATCTGATCATAAACTAATCTCACTGGAAATCCACATCCCGCCCCCCCCCCCAAAAAAAAAAACCATAGTGAAGAACTTCTAAAGCAAACTTCACACTACTCAAGACTGGTGTGGTATCCTTCAAGGCCCCTGAGCCAGTGGAAACCACAACCCAAGCTGTGGAAGCCCTTACAAATGCCTTCTATGAACACCTCCAGGACTGCATGGATCAGGCAATCCCAAATAAAACCAAGACTCTTTCCACAAAGGGCAAACATCCAGTCTGGTGGACCCCAGCCATTAACAAACTTTACAATAAGAGGAGAAAGCTATTACATGATAGAACAAAATCCATAAAAGGGAAGTCACCCCTGATCATTATTAGTAAAAAATACGAGCACTCATAAAATCAACTAAGGCCAATTTTGAGAGAAAAATTGCCATGGATTCAAAGGACAATCATAAGGCCTTTTTCAGCTATGTTAGGAACCTGGGTGGAAACTCCCAGATATGCTCAGAATTAGTCCAAAATGATACAAAAATCACTGAACCCACAGACATTGCCAACATACTGGCAGACAGGTTCAGTGCAAACTTTACCCCCCTCACCCCCCCTAAAGGAGAGATAACTATCCCAGCCGAGTGTAGCCTCCCGACATCTCAAATGCGCAGGTGAAAGCTGCTCTCTAAAGCTAAAAACACAGCATCAATGGGACCGATGGTGTCCCCAGCTGTGTGCTACACGAGCTAAATGAGGAATTAAACCCGACATAAGGCAGCTGTTTAATCTCAGCCTTACCACAGGATACGTGCTCAAGGAGTGGTGTGACGGCAACTGTGGTCCCACTCCACAAAGGCAGCGCTCTACGGACCCTGGTAATTACCGCCCCATAAGCTTAACAAGTCTAGTCTGCAAAGCTATGGAGAGGATCATAATGGAGCTCATAAACAAAGATATAGGGGACTTGCAGACATTGGACCCACCCAGTTTGGCTTTGTCAAGGGAAGATCATGCCTTTTGAACTTGGTCGACTTCTTCAAACAGTCACCAAGGCTATTGATGAGGAAAGGCAGTCCATACAGCCTACCTTGACCTTGCAAAGGCCACACAATACCCCACTGGTATTGTAGAAAACTTACCAGCTTAAATGTAAAACCCATATGTCACAAGATGGGTTGCAAACTGGCTTAAGGACAGAACCCACAGGGTTAGAGTTGCTGGCGCCATGTCAGACTCCAAGCCGGTCACAAGTGGTGTCCCACAGGGCTCGTCCTGGTCTCTATTGTTTGGCATCTACTTCAGAAGTACAGGCCAACATGGGAGGACTTTGGCTGACAAAGTTTGCAGACGACTGCAAACTGGGCGCCCATAGTGGAAAGTGCATCGGACACGGATATCCTTCAGAAGGGACTCATGGAAACAGATAGCTGGTGCCAGAGCCATGGCCTGAAGTTAAACGCCAAAAAAATGTATAGTCATACCCTTCGGGAAAAACAAGGTAACCCCAAGCTACCATATAGGTGGCAATCCACTAAGCACAGAAGAGGTTATCAGGGACCTGGGGACCCAGGTTGACAGTGGCCTTCTTTGACACTCACGCTGCTAAAGTGGTTAGAAAGACCTTCTACATTGCCCACCTGATCATGAAGGGATTCACATCCAGATCTAGTGAGGTCATTGTTCCCCTGTACTCTTCACTTATCAGACCAATGATCGAGTACAATGCCCCATTCGGGATGTATCTCACCCGACATCTGCAGCAATTGGAGAGACCCCAAAAGTTCCTCACCAAAAGGATAAAGGACTCCAAAATCTGTCATATGCTGCCAGATTGAAGAAACTCCAGCTCTATTCAGTCGCATACTGTCTGCTCAGAGGTGACATGTGCCTGACATACAAGGCCATGTCCAACCCGGAATTAATGGACATGCTCCACCTCAAAAATCCAAATCCACCAAAACCACTAGAGCAAGCGACTTAAACCTTAGCAACGGATATAAATAGGACGTGCTGGAGGGATATATTTATCACTCAGAGACTCCCTATGCTGTGGAATAAAATCCCAGTCCATGTGAGGCAGAGCACCTCGCTGACTCTGTTCAAGAGAAATCTAGACCTGTGGATGGGAGATCGTAGGTTTACCCCGGGAATCATCTCTGTGTCACTGCTGGACAGAGGCACAACAAACTAATGGGCACAGTATTTTTTCATATAAGGGGGGGCGTAAGCCACAAAAATTTGGGCTAGGCTTATAAATGCCTTAGGGCAGATAGCCTAGTATAAACCTATGAACCTATGAAAAATGCTTGCTGCTGTAAAACCAATTATTCTATCAGCTTTTAACATTTTTAAGAGCAAAACTTAAAGTCTGTCCCCAGTTTTCTTCCCACATTACTTTTGGCTTTGTCCAGAAGTCATGAGCTAAGAAGTTCAGAGGTTTGATGGGTAATACTGAAGCATGAATAAAAAACTTTTATCTGAATCATATTTTGTTTAATAAGTGTGACTGTGGACAATTAATAGGATTTGAACTTGACACAAATGTGAATTGATACAGTCATTGTCTGAATAAGGATTTAATTTGCTATAGTATTCCAATCAGACACTGGCATAGTATACAACCTGATTGGTTACATTTTAGAAGTTTTAATCTCTAATATAAACCATATAAGTGATTTAGTCTGAATATTTTGTAAGTGGATGCTCAATAACAGAATGTAAGGTTCTGAAGAATTATTAATCCAAGACTGGTTGTACATCAATTAATTGATCAAACCAATATTATGTATTTTTTCAGCCACAAATCCTACTGATCCAATTACAATATTCCTCAGGATGCCTGGGGCCAACAGTTGGTGCATTTTATGATACAAACAGTGTAGAGAGGGGAAATAAATAACCTTGGTGACAATTATACAACGAATGCATCAGGACCATACTGGGTGAACATAATTCCTAAAATAGGAAGGAATTAAGTTATAGGATGTGATGGGCTTGGTAACGGAACTTGGTGTATACTACTTAAGGGAAGATGTGGAGGAAATTTTTATGAATGAAAAGGTAAAGTGAGATGGACAGATACCAACTGTGCTGAGTTTGCTTTGATTCCTAATATCATAAAGGAAAGTCAACAAAAATATTTAACACTGATGGTCCTCAAAATGTAAGCAATACACAGAAACATATAAGACCTGGTTGCTTGCTGTTTTTTTTTTAAAGATTAGGTAAAGTGGTTGATGATTCAAAAATCACCAAGCACCATCCAAGATATCATCCAAACTTAAAACAATAAAAACATAAGTAAAACTGAAAGGTACTCAGCAACTCATTTTAATGATAAAAAGTGGAAAAAGAAAACTGTAACAGACTTCATCAGCTGGTTTTGATGACATCTTCCTTAACATTCTTTTTAGTCGTTAAAATAAGTAAAGTACCCTGCAGTATTCAATGTGTTTTTATTTTTAGATTTTTAAAGCATTTAATGGCAGCAGTGACAGACAGATGGACTGACAAGCTGAATTCACTGGTCTGATATGAAAATGACGATGGAATCTTAGTGACATATCAATGTTGCATTGTGTATATTTTGCAATAATACTGCACCACATGCTGACTGCACAGAGGACAAAGATGATGTAAGAGATTTCTGATGATGTAATATAGGTTAAAGAAGGATGTGCAATGGGGGAAAGAGAAGTGTTTGCAGCATTATGCTAAGGTGCAATGGGGGGCAGGGAAGTGTTTGCAGTATTATACTGTCTAAAGACAATATGTCTGGCATAACTGTCTCTACACTGACACAAAACCTGGTGGATGGGTTAAAGAAGCACCAGCCATATGCAAGTCCAGAATATGATTCCTTTCTTTATAAAATAATTGTAAAATTACAATAGTTAAGTGGATAAAGAAAACTACAACAGACTTCATCAGTTGGCTCTGATGAAGTCTTCCCCAATATTTTTTTTAGTCATTAAAATAAGCTGTTAAGTACCCTGTAGCATTCTCTGTGTTTTTATTTTTATATTTTTCAAGCATTTCATGGCAGCAGTGACATGCAGATGGCCTGACAAGCCCATTCACTGGTTTGATGTGAGAATGAAGATGAAGTCTTATTGACATAATGTTGCATTGTATATGTTTTGCAGTATTACTGCACTACATGCTGACTGCAGAAACTGAGGACAAAGATGATGTAAGAAATGTCTGATGATATAATATAGGTTAACAAAGGATGTGTAATGGAGGCAGAGACATGTCTGCAGCATTATGCTGTCTAAGGGCAATATGTCTGGCATAACTGTCTTTACACTGACACAAGACCTGGGGGATGAGTTAAGAAAGCATCAGTAATATGCAAGTGCTAATAAGATTCTTTTCTTTATAAGACAAAAGTAAAATTAAAATAATTAAGAGAGTATACAAAAGTATATTTAGTATGAATATATATACAACAGAATAAAAAGAAAATAATGAAAACATAATATGAAGTAGGGGAAATGCTTTTACTCATGTTGGCTGGCAAGCTACTTCCAGTAATGGAAAAGGTAAAGCAATATTCTATAAAGTATATTTAAAGATACAGATATTATGAAAATCATATATTGTAAAATAAAATATCTAGTTAGGAAGGCATAAGCATGCAAATAAAGGGAATTATATATTAACCATGAATATGCATGCACAAGAGTAAAAAGGAAATAGTAAAGTTATAGAGAAGATGGAAATTTTCTCTTTTTATTGTTTTGGAAGGGTACGTTTCTCATTAATGCAGTAATGGACAAGATATTGCAGTATGACATAAACAATAATTAACACATAAGAAAATATGAACATGTGCCATACACTAAAGGAAAATGACCTGCTAAAGATATTTTAACTTGTAATCCGGAATATTTCAAAAGAAAAAAAGGTGGCATCAGAATCAAGGACTGTAAAAATTATTGAAATAAGCTGCTTAGCTGAAGAATTCTAAATATGTATTTTTTGACAAGATTTCTTTGACACTAATCCATTTCAGTCTTTCAGAATATTTAAGTGTTAAAGTTGTACAGTTTATTGTGTTCATAGGTTCATAGGTTCATACTAGGCTACCTGCCCTAGGGCATTTATAAGCCTAGCCAGAGTGTGTTTGGCTTTCGCCACCCATTTTAAATGAATTTTGCTATGCCCTTTTTCGAGGTTAGTATATTGTGCCTCTGTCTAACAGTGACACAGAAGTGATACCCGGGGTAAACCTACGATCTCCCATCCACTCATCAAGATTCCTCTTGAAGAGAGTCAATGAGGGGCTCTGTCTAACCTGGACTGGGATTTTATTCCAGAGTGAAGGGAGCCTCTTGGTTATGAATCTGTCCCCCAGCATGTCCTATTTATTTCAGTGCTGAGGTTCAAGTCTCTCGAGTGCGTAGCTCAATGGGATTTGGATTTCCTGAGGTGTAGCATGTCCATTAATTCCGGGTTGGACATGGCTTTATACGTCAGGTACAGATTGCCTCAGGGCAGGCGGTATGCCACTGAGTAGAGCTGGAGTTTCTTTAACCAGGCAGCATATGGCATCTGTTTGAGCCCTTTGATCCTCTTGGTGAGGTACTTTTGGGGTCTTTCCAGTTGCTGCAAGTGTCTGGTAAGGTACATCCCAAAAGGAGCATTGTACTCAATTATGGGCCTGATGAGGGATGAGTAAAGAGGCACGATGACCTCCCCTGATCTAGATGTGAATCCCTTCATGATTAGGTGGGCTATATAAAATGTTTTTCTAACCACTTTGGCCACGTGGTTGTCAAATGAGAGGTTGCTATCAACTTGGGTCCCAAGGTCCCTAATTACTTCTTCCATACTTAATGGATTACAACCTATGTGATAATTTGTGGGCACTTTGTTTTTGCCAAAGGGGATGACTATACACTTTTTGGTGTTTAGCTTGAGGCCATGGCTCTGGCACCAGTTGTCTGTTTCTATGAGGCCCTTTTGGAGGATCCTTGTGTCGGCTGGAGAGTCGATTATGGTACCCAGTTTGCAGTCATCTGCGAACTTGGTCAGCCACAGTCCTTCCATGTTGGCCTGTACCTCCAAGAAATATATACCGAACAAGAGAGGTCCCAGGACTGAGCCTTGTGGGATGCCACTTGTAACTGGTTTGGAGTCTGACATGGCTCCAGCAATTCTAACCATGTGGGTTCTGTCCTTGAGCCAGTTTGCAACACATCTAGTAACATAGGGGTTTATATTTAAGCTGGTGAGCTTATCTATAATGAACGAGTGGGGTATTGTATCGAAGGCTTTTGCGAGGTCCAGGTAGGCTGTGTGGACCACCTTCCCTCCAATGGCCTTGGTGACTGTTTCAAAGAAATCAACCAGGTTTAAGAGGCAGGATCTGCCCTTAACAAAGCCGAACTGGGTATGATCCAGTGTGTGTGTAGGTCCCCAATATCTTTATTTATGAGGTCCATGATGATCCTTTCCATAGCTTTGCAGACCAAGCTAGTCAGGCTTATGGGGCTATAGTTTCCAGGATCCGCTGGAGGTACCACCTTTGTGGAGAGGGACCAGTGGTGCTGTACGCCACTCTTTGGGGACATATCCTGTAGTAAGGCTGAGATTGAACAGTAGTTTTATGTTTGGGTTTAGCCTTCTTGAGTTCATGTAGGATGCAGCCCGGGACACCGCCTGGTCCCATTGATGCTGTGTTTTTGCTTTGGAGAGGGTGGCTTCACCTGAGCATCTGAGATGTCAGGGGGCAGAACTCTGCTGGGATAGATATTTGCCCTTTGGTGGGGAGAAGTTTGCGCTGAACCTGTCAACTAGGATGTTGGCAATGTCTGTGGTTCGTGTATTTTTGTCATTTTGGACTAATTCTGAGCATATCTGGGAATTCCCACCCAGGTTCCTAACATAACTAAAGAAAGCCTTGTGATTATCCTTAGTGTCCTGTGCAATTTTTCTCTTGAAGATACATGAATCAGACTTCATCAGCTAGTTCTGATATAGTCTTCCCTAATGGCCTTCGTGACTGTTTCAAAGAAATTGTTATTTATATATTTGCCTTAAGAAATAAACAAAACATGTTTTTATAAATGTTACTGCTGTTTCCCAGAGAATGACTTAAGGATAGAAAATTGCAGTAAATAGTTATTAATAGTTATTGTGAGTATATTGCATGCCTGACAAAACTGTGTCATTCATTATGATTCATGTGAGATGACAATGGCTTGAAATGGCTACAAGGCTGTTAATGAAATCTTTCCTTAATGCATTACAATTAAATACTCCAGTTTAGTGCAACTTATTTGAATGGACTGAGGGTTTAACTTTAGAAAAGTCTTTGATCCTACTGGGTATAAAAGAATTACATTTTTGTAAAAGATTGTACTCATTTATTCAGAGCTTCCTTGTGCCTGGCTTGGATTGCTTCTAAAACCATCTGGAAATACAAAGTTGCTAAAAGTATATGTTTCTACTTGCTCTAACATTTTCATTGATATTTAACAATTCTGTGCTGTATTTATTTATTTTCAAATTTATCAGTGCGTTTTTCAACCCGTAGTTGCTAAAGAAACTCCATCTGTTTTGCAAAGTTTTTGTGTGTTGTAAACATTTCTCTAGGTTAGTGAATGAGCTTCCCCATGCTTGCATATAAGCAACTTGGTTTAAAATCCTCTACAGAAACACTCCTCCATAGTCTCCTTCTGTTCAGATGCTCAAGGAGTTAATTTGTGCAGAGGGTGGTACCACTGCAGGTCTTTTAATAGTATATTACTAAACACTCACTTGACCTTTTAAGTAACTCTCCTTACTCGTCTCCCATCTAGAGATTGTGTTTCCTTTTGGCTTTTACAACATAGGCTAGATTCAGACCCCGTTGAATCTAGACTGTTTGGTATCACTGTTCTCTTAAACCACCATCTTACATTAAGAGGGCCTCCCTGTGTGATGTCCTCCCTGGTTTGGTCAGAATACAGATTAGTCTCACTGGAAGTAACTACTGGAACTGACACCCTCTCAGGAACAAAAATTATAAAAAAAATTTACAAAAGCTAACTACAGCCTACTATGGCAGAAGTGTGTAGCTCAGGACCCATCTGAGTTGGGGATTGCTGGAGAAAAGCTCAGTTTGGGGCATTCTCATTGGCAGTTGTGTTAAAACTGTTTAAATTTGCCTGTATATAAGTCTCACTTTTGTGCAGGTTTGAGCTCAGAATGTCAGAGCTGCTCAATGTTTGGCAACTTTAGCTAGAGTTCTCAAGTGCATTGAAATACAAGGCCTCCACTGAAAAAATAAATAAAAAATAAGTATATTTTAAGCCAGCACTGCACATTGTTACCTGTATTTAATTAAATAAATGCTTAATTGTTGCTTTTGTGACTAAGTCCAGCTAGCCCACTTCCATCTCAAGTACCACATTTAGAAAAATCTTGCCACAATGAACAAGCAGTTTACCATCATTTCTCCTGCCAACTTGATTGATATGAGCATCCTCAGGCAATGTAGCAATTGTCTCATGTAAACTGACAACCATTTACTTCTAAAGTAAACTAACATCCTATGTTTGAGATACAAATACACTATTGAACTGGTGTCAATTCTCTCATATGAAAACAAACTAGACATCAGACAAGTTGTCAACACACATGCTTCACATCTCATGCAAACCTCACTTCTCATTCAAAATAAGGTAATGACACAAAAACCCACATATGTGGAGTTAGTCACTAAAAGCCTACCAAACGAACAGAGACCTCCCAAATACATACAACCCACACAAACCAGCAAGCAAAAAGAAACCACTACACATATCAACACAAACACCTGTGTCTCAACAAATAAGCCCCTAAGGCAAAACACATCAAATGTCTTGGTCATAGGTGACTCCATAGTGAGACATACAGATGTCCCCCTCACCAGACTGGACAAAGAGAAGGTCACAGTCAGCTGCCTATCACGTACCAGGATCCAACAAGTCTCACATGCACTTAAGTTACTCAATAACAAGTACTATTATGACTCTGTCATAGTCCATGTTGAAGTAAATGACTTCAGACATTCCTCTCTGGACTATATGAAGAGAGACATGATGGAACTCTCTGATTGTTTGTCCCAGACAGTTATGTCCCTAGCCCTAAGCAATATCCTACCCTTGCCCAGGATGATGCCACAATATACACAAAAAATGATTGACTTCAACAATTTGCTCAGCTTCTGGTGTTAGTCCAGGGGGTTCCAGTATCTGTCAGCCTGGGAGAATATGGTAGGCAGACCTTGCTGCTTTGCTAGGATGACCTGCAACTGTCCTCCCTAGGCTTTCGGATACTGGCAAAGACCCTTGCCTCCCCCATAGTGCTTTTTAGGCAATGTCAAAACAACAAATTTTTCCAATGTAACAAAATCTAATTGAAACAAACTCAAGGGCATGCTGCTTAATGCTAAGAGTTTAAACAATTTTAACCTTTTTTCAACTCCCCGGGAAGGGAAACCTTCCCTTTAACCCTTTTAAAATGGATGGACTGGTCCAATTAAC
>NW_025051958.1:0-11538 GCF_019279795.1 Protopterus annectens | reverse complement strand
ATTCAGAGCTGCTGTATAACAACCAGTCAGTATGTGGCATCCGTTTGAGCCCTTTGATCCCCTCTTAATAGAATGCGTATGTGGTCTTTCCAGTTGCTGCGGGTGTCTGGTACAGGTGCATGCCGACAGGTTCATCATAGTCAATTATGGGCATGATGAGGGATGAGTAAAGGGGCACAATGTCCTCCTGATCTACATGTGGATCCCATAATGATGATGTGGCCCATATAAAACGTTTTCCTAACCACTTTGTCCATGTTGTTGTCAAATGGTAGAATGCTATCAACTGTACCCCAAGGTCCATAATTCCTTAGTCTGCACTTAATGGATTAACATATGTGGTACTTTGTGGTCCTTTGTGTTGACAAAGGGATGTCTATCCTTTTGTCACACCTTGAGGCCATGGTTGTGGCACAAGTCGATGTGTTTGCAAAGAGCCCTTTTGGAGGATCGTGTGTTAGCTGGTGATTTTATTATGGCGTCGGTTTGCAGTCATACAACACTCCCAGCCACAGTATTGCTTCCATGTTGGCCTGTACCTGTGATAAATATATAATAAGGTGTGACAGCTCCCAGGGCTGAGCCTTGTGGGACACCACTTGTACCTGGTTGGAGGCTGACATGGCTCCAGCAATTCTAACCATGTGTGTTCTGCCCTTGAGCCACTGTGCAATATCCATGGTGACATGGGGGACAATATAACGCACTGGTGAGCTTCCCTAGAATGCTGGGTAAGGAGATTGTATCAAAACTTATCTGCAAGGTCAGAGTAGGCTGTATGGGCCTCCTTCCCTTGACAGTGGCCTTGGTGACTGTTCAAAGATAAAACAGGTTTGAGAGGCAGGATCTGCCGTGCCTTAATAAATTGTATGGTGACATGTCCTTGGGTCCTAATATCTATATGTGAGGTTCATGATGATCCTTGCCATGGGTTTGCAGACCAAAGCTAGTCGGTGTATGGGCGAGAATAGTGTCCAGGATCTGTTAAAGGCACCACCTGAATGTAGAGGACCACTGCTGCTGTCGCCACTCTTGGCCATATCGTGTGGCCAAGGCTGGGATTGAACAGTGGTATTATGTCTGGGTGTGGCTCTTCATGGGTTCATGTGGGACACAGACTGGGACACTGTCTAGTTCCATTGATGCAGTGTTTATTACTTTAGGAAGGCATCTCTTACCCTGATCATCTGTGATGTCAGGGCATACTCTCTTTCTTGATTTATATTGCCCTTTTGTGAATTGTGGTGGAGAGGCAGCAGTGAACCTGTCCACTGGGATGATGGCAATGTCTGTGTGTTTTGTATTTCGTGTGACATCTTGAGGGTCACCCCTGAGCATATCTGGGTAGTACCACCCAGGTTCCCTATGCCTCTTCTGGAATGCCTTGTGATTATCCTCGGTGGCTTGTGGAGATCTTCTCTCAAAGATGGCCTTGGACAATCGTATGGGTGCCTGTAGTTGTCTTCCAATACTCATCAGTGATGCCTTCACACTTTAGAGATTTGTTGTATCGTATAGTGGCTTCATCCTTCTATTGTATGGATTTGTTTATGGCTGGTGTCGTCTTTTGGGGCGTCTGCGCTGGAGGAATGGGTCATGCTTTCATATGTGGGTGTGTGATCCGGCATTCCTGAATATTAATCCATAGAATGCCTTTATACAGGTATCTGCAGTCTGGTCCATATTTTCCATGAGCCTGGGGCGCTTGAGAGGATTTCCACATCATTTATGAGATTGTGAACATGCTTGACATGAGCTGTTGACTGACGTGCACGCCCTCCAGGCCGAGCAAGGTGAGGGTCACATTTAGCTACCTGTCGGGTGATAGAGATGTGCCACATAACACAGGCACACAGGTCACTCCACAACAGGAGTACAACTATGAGGCAGTCATTGTCCATGCTGGTGCAAACCAGCCTGAAGCGTACCTCCTGGACCACATGGAAAGAGACACAGAGGAGCTCTTGCAGCACCCTCTCAAACTCCAGGACTCCCACACACAGCCTTCATGCTCCACACAGGAGTATGGATTTCTCTGCAAACACCATCATACTGGGTGGCGTCAGCTGCCCAAACATAGACTGTGAACATTACACAAGCCACAATGCCCAAGCTCTAGGGGTTCCACCAGATCAGACATTCTTCAGCTATGGAACGGGTAATCAACCTTCCACAAGGGGCAGATATACTGAACCTGATCATCACAAACATGGTACAATGCTCACCACTGATATATCCCTCATTGTTGCAATCCAAACCGCGCTAATCACACTGGGTACTGGATCCCCCATGCAAACCTCGAACACATCGATGTGTGTGTGGAAATACTACTAGCAACTGTGACAGTACGAGTACAGGATGCAGATCCCCATACAAACACTGATGATGTCAGGACTCTATAACTATATTACCTGTATTAAAAAGTATCAGTAATTCATATAAGCGCGCTCTGTAATCGTCCTTCTTCAGTGTCATAATATATAGTTAGGTAGGGTTGAATCCTGCAAAGGAATGTATGTGTGTTAGTATGAGTGGGGTTTATGTGTGTGCATTATGCTGGGAGGGGTTAAGTGCCTTTTGCCAACTGGGAGAACACACACAAGGTGCATCCCTCCCCCTACACGGATGATGTCAGCACCCTCTAAGTACAGCATTAGAAGAACCTCTCCTACTAATGCAAATATTTTACTCTGCTAATGTGTTTACTTTACTATCATAACAGTTAGGTATGGTTTTGAATCTCTTGCAAATGGAAGTATATATGTTTTACTGTGGGTGGGGGTTGAGTGTGTACTGCAATAGTGGGGGTGGGATGTGGCTTTGCCGATGGGGCTATACACTGCAGAAGGTGCACGTACCCATAACAAGCAGTGATGTTGAAGCAGCACCCTATACAAACAAAACTACAAAAGAGAGGTGGGTGGTACCAATACAGCATGTGAGTAACACTTCTTCCAAGCAATATACAGCAGGAGTAGGATAAACAAACAATTCTTTTACTCTATACAAACAACATGACAACAGACAACTGCCAGTACTCAGTATGATGTACATGCTGCTGTACGCACATGTCTCAGAATATGCCTAGATAGTGTTTTGAAGCCTGAATGTGTCCAATTATTATTGGATGTCAGGATGTCTGTGCATTTCATTATGGGAGCATGTTTGATGTGGCAATCAGGTGCCATGGTACTGATGCATTACACCTTTGAACTGATGAGCTTGCCTGCACCCGCAATTACAGGTAGAGAGGAGAAATCGGTAGTAAACAACATAGTGCACTTCTCAAATGTGTACCTGTCATGTCGACAGCTACTCATGTAGGGTAATAAATAATGGGAATGTCGGAGCGTGTGTATGTGTGTGGGGGGTAGCAGGGTGTGTATAAATGCATGTGTAGCAGAACAGATACACATAGCTGAATCTACATAACACAGTACATGATCGCATTCCATAGTCAATGTTAGCATGTGATGGTGCAGCTGGTACACTTTGGTAGTAGTATGGGTGCGGAGATATGGGCGGACATGCAGTTACTGCAGCAGGACTGCTGGGATAACACACACAATCATAGTGGGAACTGGTGAACAGTTACCAACATGTTACTACTTATACACATCTATATAGTCACCCTGTGCATCAACCCAGCGTTTACCTTTTCCTGCACCACTGTTGTAGTATGCAGGAGGTGGCACAGTGTCTGGCCATGAGGCAAAACCCACATCCATTTGTATCACAAAGGATGAGGGGTAAAGTGATGCCTCCAACACAGAAGTCTAGACCTCCAGGATACACGCACTCAAAAACTACATAGCATTATGGACATCGATATCTGTGCAGTAACATAAACCTGTTTCCAGACTTTCAGAACCACCACCAGCACCCAAAGTTAGCTGTTACCATTCTGGGTCCCAACACTTGAACAAAGGAGGGGTATCAATATTAACAGATTCCCACACACCTCCCATTTGGTGGCAAAGTACCACATGGGTGACCCAGGTGCATTGAGTGCAAGAAACGTGGTGGGGACCTGGGGAACAGACATGATAGCAGTCTGTCGTTTGTCAACCACATGACCAGCGTTGAAAGACATGTTATATGACAGCTAATCATGAGGAAACATGTGGCAGGGAGGTCATTGTGCCTCTTTACTCATCCATCATCAGGCCTATAATTGCATTACAATGCACCTTTTGGGATGTACCTAACCGAACACCTACAGCAACTGGTACTGGGCGACAGTACCTCATCAAGGATAACCAAAATGAATTGTCATATGCCCGCCAAAATCCAGCTGAACTCAGTGGCATACTCACTTTTGTTCGAGCAATCTGTGCGTGCCATATACAGCCATCCTGCTGCTTATTAATGAACATTGCTGCACCTCAAATCAGAGCCCCATGCAGCCACATGCTCAGGGACACAGACCTCAGCACTGACATAAATAGGACATGGAGGGGCATATTCACAACCAAAGGGCTCCTTCACTCTGTAATGAACTCACACACAGGTTGAGCCAGGAGTCCCTCATTGACTCTCTTCCCACTGGGAATCTGGATGAGTGGATGGAGATCATAGTTGCACCCAGGTATCCCTTCTATGTCACTGTTGAGCAGAGCTGGTATACTAACGTCAGTTAAAGGGCAGAAGCAGCGCCAACTTCCGTGGTGGGTGGTGAAGACAAACACATTCTATGGGCTTATCAATGCCTAGGACAAATAGCCTAGTATATTTTATGAACCTATATTGCTATAGTACTCCTGCCTTATATTGCATGTGTGTGTGTTGTAGGGGATGCGATGGCAGGTAGTTCTGCACAGAGACACGTCTGAAACACTCTGGGTGTTCACATCCCTACTATACTGGATCATGTGTTGCCGGTAACCCTGTGATGGACACGCATTACTCCAGCCTGGATATACATATCCCAACAACACACAGCACAGTACACTACCTTTTATGTATGCATGTAATTACACAGTTATTCACTGGTATGACAGCGTTATATCATGCAATTGTTGAGCCAGTGGAGGCCCCGCAACACACACTGCTGGCCTTTGCATATGCTTACCCACAGGCAGCCACACACTGCATGCTTACTGTGCACACACCATCAACTTCAGAACATATACACCACTTGTTTCATCCTGTCCAGTGGACTACGGATACAGGCACGTTATATAACAATAGCAGGAGGCTACTGCGGCTGGGGCAGATTCACATGAGGCAAGGCATCTGTGGTCTGTCAGTGTTAGATGATTCACATTCACCAAATGCACAGATAGTAGCAGCAGAAAGACAGTTTAGGTGCAGGTCCCCCCATTCCCTACATCGCGGTATTACTTATCACAGATGACTGTAGCCCCCTATCCTCTCACATGTCCAGGTGAGACCCGCCTCAACATTGCAGAATGCATAGCATCACTGTTACAAGTAGCCTGGATGTGTGCTCGTTCCCACCCTGGAGGACATAGCACCACATGACAGTCTGATATTAATCCTGGCCGCCACTGGGATATGTTACTGAACAGTGCCATGCATGCACAGTGGTCCCACACAATGAGGGGTAACTCCTGACCCACAGGCTAACTGCTGCATCATATGCCAGACTGGCCTTGTGTTCTATAAGCTATGGAAGTTTTAAAGTATATGGGCAACATGTACAGCAATATTACATATGTATATATTTCAGGACTGTACACTGACCTATCTCATAGACATTACTATAGATAGTGAACATAGAGACATTTTTGGAGGTGTCTGATAAACACAGTAACCTGCTACTTTGCATTACCTGTGTTTGTGGCAGCTGGTTGCATAGGTGGTGCTGCTTGCTGCTGTTTGCTGCTGCTGCTGCTGCTGGTTTTGCTGCTGGCTGTCTGTATATTTATTAATTTCTCTCTCTGTCTCTCTCTCTCTCTCTCTTTCTCATTAGGTTTGTGCAACTGTGTGCATGTGTGAGTGGGTACTGAATGCTTTTGTGAGAGTGTCTTAGGTCCATGTGATAGCTCTGCACCAATTGCTTGTAAAGGCAGCATTGGCTAATTGCATACAGCCAGTTGTTGTACTGATTGCATGTCTCACGTGATTTCAGGACTGTGCTATAAAGGGTATGTGAGATGAGCGTTGCCCTTTCAGATTGTAGTGGACCATGCTGGTATGCTGTTGGAAAATGTTCTGTAGTGTGAAGGTTGTTTATCTCTCATGCTTCCTTTCTTATAGTGAATTCAGGTTTGCTTGTTTCTCCCACCTATTCCCTGTAGTGAGTGTGTATGCATACTGGCGCTCGGCTATATTCCATATGTTACTATATGTACATGTGTGGCATATACATACTTTCATATATGTACATTAGCTGACAATATTAATTACAAGCTAACAATTTGCAGGGCTGTTTCTGTTAACACTACACTAGTATGGGAATCCAGTAGTGGGACAGTGAGTCTGCCTGACATGCTTTGGGTAGTACACACCTTTTCATTCCTACTATTACATGTTCCAGTTGTTGCTTTTCCATGTTCCTGTAGCCAAGGTCATGTCTTGCTGGTAGGTCATACAGACTAGTGTTACAATGTGGTCTTGTGGTGAGACTACTAGTATGCTAGTATTTTTCAAATTAGTACAGGGTCTATCAATCAAAGTGCTGCTGGGTACCTTTCCAGCAGTAAAGGGTTGAAATTAGGTCTCACGGAATTCAGGCTTGTGTTGCAGATTCTGGCTGCTGCATTTATCTACTGTTTCCTGTAGTGAGTGTGTAGATGCAGCTCGACTATATTTCATATGTATTAATATATATTTTATATATGTATGTGTACATATACATACCTTCATATATTACATTACTTACATTAGTATGTACAAGCTAACAATTTGCGGGCTGTTTCTGTTAACACTGAACCAGTGTAGAATCAGTAATTCAGCCATTAAAACTCTACCTGACATACTTTGGTGGTACACCTCCTATATTGCCTTTGTATTGATCCCTACTATTACATGTTATATTTATTTAGCACTATGTTCTTGTGGCAGTCGTGTCTTTGTGGTAGGTCTTACAGACTGATGTTACAGGTCCTGGGTTTGAGACTGGCGGTGGGAATATATTTTTCTTTCCAAACTTTCAAAATGAGTACCACCAGGACCTGTCGATCAAAGATGCTGAGCCACTATTTAAAGCAGTTAAAAAGGGTTAGTAGGTCTCACAGGGAATTAGGGCTGTGTTGCAGATTCTGGCTGCTGCATTTATCTTCCTGTTTCTTGTAGTGTGTGTGTATGGATACTGACACCTCGACTATATTTCATATGTATTAATATATATTTATATGTATGTATGTGTACATATACATACCTTCATATATATACATTACCTTTCATTAGTATGTACAAGCTAACGAATTAGCAGGGCTGTTTCTGTTAACACTAATGGGCTAGTGTGGGAATCCCAGTAATTCAGCCATTAAAACCCTCACCATAAGGAAATGCTTTGGTGGTACACCTCCTACTCCAGCATATTTCATCCCTACTATTACATGTTATATTTATTTTGGCTCAGTTTCTCATATGGCAGTCATGGCTTAGTAGTGAGTCCTTTAGACTACTGTTACCAAGGTCCTGGGTTCGAGACTGGCAGTGGGGAATTCAAGGTTTTCAAAATGAGTACAGGACCTGTCTGTCAAAGTGCCATAAGGCAGCACTTTAGCCGCCAAACCAGGTCTGCGGCTCGTTTGTAAGAGCTCACACATCACGCGGGCGGTGAGCTCCAGCGCACCAGCTATTTCTTTGAAAAGAAAGAAAAGGGGTGACAGGAAAGTGGTGAAAAGGGGACACAAGAGGAGGTAAGACAGTAGGAAACAAGCGTCAGGATTTGCAGGAAGGATGTGAGGTGAGGCCCATAGCTGCCCATGTCTTTCTCAGCAACAGCTGTGCATTTGTATGTAATTTGGTTTGACATTTTGAGGCACTTTACACCCCTGAGAGGGTGTGGGACAAGCATTAATATTTGTTGTAAAGCCAATTGTAATTAACAGTTTCACTGTCAGCGGACATGTGTATGCGACATGGTTAGCTATGTATGGGGCGTAATTTTTTGTGGGTGCAGAGTGCCCTTTTTTTCAGGTGAGAGTGGTATGTCTGGGTGAAGGAAGTTGGTATAGCTGGGGAGGTAGGCTGGGTAGGTTAACAGACAAGACAGAAAAAAGCGCGCTACAGAGGCGTGTATGACACAAGTGGGGGGTTACACAATTGGCCAGGGGCGGAGGTTGGGATATCCAGGCGCATGAGCCCACAGATAGCAACAGTGGAACTGATATCCCCACCGCAAGCGGTTGCACTGTTCCTTGTGGGGCGGGCTGTGCTGGGGGCTGTGCAGGGCGGGACAGCAGGCATGCCCGTGGCTATGCCACCCGAGCCTCAAGCTGGCGGCGTAGGGGCCCAGGACAGAGTCCTGGGCTCCCGCCGCACCACAGACTGGACACCTTGGGGGTGAGGTGGGCGTGCTCCTCCGGCACACTTACTGCAGAGGGGACGGGCCCCATCCCCTGGGCGCTTCCACCCGAAGGGTGGCACAGAATGACCCACTGGAGGAGGGTTCAACCTGGGCACTAGTGCCAGGTGCAATCGCCAACAAGAGGTGGGAGAGGTGGAATCGCTGGGACCTGCCCAAGTGTTCTAGAGTTTGTGGGTATGTTATATTAGTTTAGGTTAGTGGCATATTATTTCCATTCCAATTAGTTATAACAGCATGCATTGGTATTCCCATTAAACCATACCCAGATAACACCATTGAACCAGCAGACATATCAATATCACATGCATTATTTGACGGAAATACACAATCAAACAACATGCAGGGTTGATTAATGGCAACAGGCCATCAGGTATGCAGGTATGAACAGGGCACATGCAACGGGCATGCATATATTTTTTGTGAACAGGACAAATGTCCATGGTTATTGAAATGTACATACCAATATTTAGTGAGTGTTTTTAATTTGCAATTATGGCGTGGGGTGGAGAAAGAAAATAATGACACATTCCTCGTTACATTGATATACATTTGTAATAGGTACACAATTAACTTGGGAGCTGATGTTTTCAAAATGATTTTATTTTGACTGTCATGCTAGACCTGTTACAGATACATCCACTATCCTAGTTATTTTTGAATTTGATCAGATACATCATCCTGCTGCCCGATGACAGGACAGGGTAACTATAGCTGTTTTAGTTTTGACCAGACAATCATTCATTCTATCTGCAAATTGTTTACTGTCATCACCATATACAGATTCTGGCTTAAACATTCAAGATTCAGGCACACTGAAATCAGTTTGGGATGTTAATTTGTAATTCCATGCATTTAGTTCTGTGGAGACACACTGAGAGCTTATATATTTGAGTTATTACCACTTTATTTATTGATACATGACCCTTTCTGTCACTCTCACACATCCTGCAATTTCACAGTTCAGGTTGGTTACTTCTAGGCTTTGTTCACATATTGACCTGTGGTGATTCAAACACATTCCAGCAGCCTCACTTCTGTCATGATTCAGCATTTCAACAGGATATATCTCATGTGATTACCTCGGTTCTAGGCACAACCTCTTGAGACTGCGCAGGTTATCTTCTTGGTGTGGTAGGACATCTGTATTACAGCACTGTTATTTCTATCAATTATATTTCCAGTTACACTTGCATACTGAACTTGTTGCAGCCATACCTGAACTTTCCTTCTTGCTTACATTATATTTCTTTTAATCAATACAGTACAGTGTTCACAATCACATTGCTACTATAATATTTATTTACAAGTATTATGTGGGGTTACTAACCTGCATGGTGGCGCAACCCTGCAACCCTCTTGATCATGCACCCTTGAGTTACTTAGAAGGCGAGACACCTGCAACTATAATACAAAACAAGTATATTGGAATACATCTCCATGGTATCAGCTAGTTGAATTCATACATACATAAGTAAAATGTAACTTACTCAGTAGTGGGCGTTGGGCATATCCGGGCCTCCTGGATCGATAGGTCAACTGGTCTTGCTTACGCCGCTTCGGAGTCCGCATGGTGGTACGGCGGACCTGCTCACCAGTAATGTGGAGATACCAGTAGCACTGGTGTGGTCATGAGCAACTGGTCCCGTACACCCGCCTATCGCTCCCATGAGACCATTTCATGAGTTTGGGGCTCATGATGATGAACTAGGGCAGACCTGTCTGGACTCCTCAACGCCCCACCGCTGTGCTCGGCTTCGTCCCTCCTACTCCTCATTCTGCTACAGCTCTGTTCTACCAATGGGTTCTGCTGTGTATTCCCACCCTATGGGGCTTATATATGCCGATTTTCCACACATTTCTATGATTGGCCATTTTGGGAATTGAATCTAACTTCACAGAAACTGCTTTATCATGCTCCATTCTGGATTATATCCTATATATATACTATTTCTGCACTTCAAGTATTGCTGCCATGGCTTAGTGGTTTGATACTTGACTCTGGTGCATGAAATCCTGGGTTCGAATCTGACCACTGATTTATAATTTTTCAAGACTGTCTTGAAATGAGTTGAGACCTGTCAATCAAACATGCCAAAAAGCACTTTTAAGCATAGAACCAGGTCTCTTTCGTTTCTTGTGAAATACTTCTTGTCTGCTGGCGATTAACTTGTGGGCGGCGTGCAAGCGGTGTCGCTGGGATAAACCTTAATTGGCTGATGACACATGTTAAGCTGAGCACAGCTAGTTGCACAGTTTGAGCCTGTTAAACCAGTGCTTAGCTTCGGAGCAAGCAATTTCCAGCTTTTTAAACACTACTCAACTTCTGACTTTCCTCTCACTGCAGCTTAGCTATCGGTACATTTCTAAATATTTTATTATTGTGTTACTTCAAAATATATGCTCCATTTCATTCCATTTAACAAAAGGGTATACTTTTACATTTGTACAATACTGTCAGGGGCCTTTTTAGTGCTTATTTACAGAAAAAAAGGGGGTTGTGTGGGCTTGAACCCTGCCTGCCTACTCTTAAGCCAGAAACTCTACCGCTAAACTATTTCTTCTTGGCTTACTTTGCATATTTAGTTCTCATATCCTTCTCCACTGCCTGCTTACTGCAATTGCACTAGTAGCACACCCGGCGCTGCAGCCTTTTGTTACTTACCCATTTTACGAAGGTTTAAAAAAATAAAACAGTTTTATTTTCATTTTTATAACATCTGTGTTCACTTTGTACTGATGGTCTGTGGGAATGTGTTGTGGTGTATTTATTACATTTCCATGGCCTCTCTAGGTGGCTGTTTTACTTTCAGCCATTCTACTTCCCGGGGTGTGTCCATGCAGGGGCTTAGCCTCTGGACCCTTCTCTTACATGGACGTGTAGGGGAATTTTAGTGTGATTCAGCATGCCTCATTTCGTGCATATGCATGACATGCTGACATCACACCCGTTCTTTCACAACCTCAGTAACTCTTGCAGGCTTCCTGAATCTGGCCCAGAGAAATACCTGACTTTAATACATAATAAAAAATTGTAA
>NW_025051957.1:0-9918 GCF_019279795.1 Protopterus annectens | reverse complement strand
TAATCCCATTTTCAAGCATGTTTCTGCATAGAGAAAAAATAACCCTGGAAAGTTGTTTTTCTCCAAGAGGGAAAAAGCTAGGAGGCTGAAACTCTGCAGGTGTGTAGGGTATTATCCACCCTACAAAGGGGTAGGGCAATCCTGGTTCTGGCTTAACTGCCAGTTTCAGTATGACCGTTTATTGTTTTAGCTTTCTTTTGCATTTCAAGCATGTTTCTGCATAGAGAAAAATAACCCTGGAAAGTTGTTTTTCTCCAAGAGGGAAAAAGCTAGGAGGCTGAAACTCTGCAGGTGTGTAGGGTATTATCCACCCTACAAAGGGGTAGGGCAATCCTGGTTCTGGCTTAACTGCCAGTTTCAGTATGACCGTTTATTGTTTTTGCTTTCCTATGCATTTCAAGCATGTTTCTGCATAGAGAAAAATAACCCTGGAAAGTTGTTTTTCTCCAAGAGGGAAAAAGCTAGGAGGCTGAAACTCTGCAGGTGTGTAGGGTATTATCCACCCTACAAAGGGGTAGGGCAATCCTGGTTCTGGCTTAACTGCCAGTTTCAGTATGACCGTTTATTGTTTTAGCTTTCTTTTGCATTTCAGGCATGTTTCTGCATAGAGAAAAATAACCCTGGAAAGTTGTTTTTCTCCAAGAGGGAAAAAGCTAGGAGGCTGAAACTCTGCAGGTGTGTAGGGTATTATCCACCCTACAAAGGGGTAGGGCAATCCTGGTTCTGGCTTAACTGCCAGTTTCAGTATGACCGTTTATTGTTTTTAGCTTTCTTTTTGCATTTCAAGCATGTTTCTGCATAGAGAAAAATAACCCTGGAAAGTTGTTTTTCTCCAAGAGGGAAAAAGCTAGGAGGCTGAAACTCTGCAGGTGTGTAGGGTATTATCCACCCTACAAAGGGGTAGGGCAATCCTGGTTCTGGCTTAACTGCCAGTTTCAGTATGACCGTTTATTGTTTTTAGCTTTCCCTATGCATTTCAAGCATGTTTCTGCATAGAGAAAAATAACCCTGGAAAGTTGTTTTTCTCCAAGAGGGAAAAAGCTAGGAGGCTGAAACTCTGCAGGTGTGTAGGGTATTATCCACCCTACAAAGGGGTAGGGCAATCCTGGTTCTGGCTTAACTGCCAGTTTCAGTATGACCGTTTATTGTTTTTAGCTTTCTTTTTGCATTTCAAGCATGTTTCTGCATAGAGAAAAAATACCCTGGAAAGTTGTTTTTCTCCAAGAGGGAAAAAGCTAGGAGGCTGAAACTCTGCAGGTGTGTAGGGTATTATCCACCCTACAAAGGGGTAGGGCAATCCTGGTTCTGGCTTAACTGCCAGTTTCAGTATGACCGTTTATTGTTTTAGCTTTCCCTATGCATTTCAAGCATGTTTCTGTATAGAGAAAAATAACCCTGGAAAGTTGTTTTTCTCCAAGAGGGAAAAAGCTAGGAGGCTGAAACTCTGCAGGTGTGTAGGGTATTATCCACCCTACAAAGGGGTAGGGCAATCCTGGTTCTGGCTTAACTGCCAGTTTCAGTATGACCGTTTATTGTTTTAGCTTTCTTTTTGCATTTCAAGCATGTTTCTGCATAGAGAAAAATACCCTGGAAAGTTGTTTTTCTCCAAGAGGGAAAAAGCTAGGAGGCTGAAACTCTGCAGGTGTGTAGGGTATTATCCACCCTACAAAGGGGTAGGGCAATCCTGGTTCTGGCTTAACTGCCAGTTTCAGTATGACCGTTTATTGATTTTAGCTTTCCCTATGCATTTCAAGCATGTTTTGCATAGAGAAAAAATAACCCTGGAAAGTTGTTTTTCTCCAAGAGGGAAAAAGCTAGGAGGCTGAAACTCTGCAGGTGTGTAGGCTATTATCCACCCTACATTGGGGTAGGGCAATACTGGTTCTGGCTTAACTGCCAGTTTCAGTATGACCGTTTATTGTTTTAACTTTCTTTTTGCATTTCAAGCACATTTCTGCATAGAGAAAAAATTACCCTGGAAAGTTGTTTTTCTCCAAGAGGGAAAAAGCTAGGAGGCTGAAACTCTGCAGGTGTGTAGGGTATTATCCACCCTACAAAGGGGTAGGGCAATCCTGGTTCTGGCTTAACTGCCAGTTTCAGTATGGCCGACCTGCCTGTGTGAGAAGTCATGCAGCAGGAAGGCTTTACTGAATACCTGTCGGGTATGACAGCTTCTACTAACTCTCTTTTTTCTTTTCAGGTGAGGAGAATGAAATCCAAAGGAAGAATGCTTTAAAAATACAGAATCCCAACTTTGAGGAGAATCCCCGTGTTTCTATGTTTACTGAAGCTGATAGGAGCGTTATACAGCATGGAGCCTAACAGGCTGATGAACTGTGTGAGTTTACCCGACCAGGGCATCTCAATTCCGTCTTAAAAGGTACTGTAAGTCCCGCGGAAAGGCCTGAATGTATTCATGAAAAAAATCCTATAAAAGTTGCAAATAATGAAAGCATGAGCCTAAATGTTGTCAAAATAGGATTGAATGACTTCCGATCACAGAATTTTAATGAAAATGTTAAAATGTTGCTTATAACACTGTAAATAAAGAACGAGAAAAAAGCTCCATAGAGGCAGGAGAAGCTACATTTTCCTGCCCTTAGGGAGACACTATTTTGGGCTTAGAAACTGTCATACAACCGCCGATTTCATCAAATGTATGTAATGTTAAACAAAGTGTTTTTTTAAGTGCAAATAATGAGAATATGCCTAAAGATTCACAAAAACAAGATTAGAGAGTGTCAGATCCCATAATATGTATGCAAGAATACAAAATGTGTTATTTAACAGTGATAATATAGAACCAGAAAATAGATCCATAGAGGCGGGAGAAGCTGCATTTCCCTGCCACCGGGAGGCACTATTTCTGGCTTGCAAACTGTCATACAACCGCGGCAGACATCCAATGCATGTAGTGTTGAACAAAGTGTTTTGTTTGGTGCAAATAATGAAAATATGCTAACAGAACTACAAAATACAAGTTTAGAAGGTGCCAGATCACACAATATGCATGCAAAAATACAAAATGTGATATTTAATAATAAAAATGCAGAACCTGAAAAAGAACCATAGAGGCAGGAGAAGCTGCTTTTACTGCCCATAGGGAGACACTATTTTCGGCTTGCAAACTGCCATACAACCGCGGCTGTTCACTAATGGTTCTTTTGTATTCCAGGAACAAAATAAAGCTATTTTACTTACAAAAATGTTACAGGAGAATTACAAAAGGCAAGAAATGATGGCACAGGTAAATCTTTTCAGAATAAAGAAGATGGACATACAAATAAAACTGTAAGTATAAATAATACTAATTTCCTGCAATATGGGAAAATATAATAACAATGGCTAAACATGTAAGCATGACAGAAGCACTTAAACTGTTGCAAACTGTAGCTGCAATGGCAGAAAGCCCTTCAGGTTTTTTTAATGTTTTCTTAGATGTTATAATGAAAAGAGAACAAGATGAATTAAGAAAAACTCCAAATGTAAATATGTCACAAGGTAACGTTGAAATGACTTTTCCATAAATGAAGAAACGAATAGAAATGATGGGAATATATTCTTTCTTTAATTACCTGTTGTTTTCTTCTAATGACAAAGAATTGTTTTCTTGCATCACTAGGTTCATAAGGTTACTGAAAAAACCTAATGGTTGTAACTCATTTGTTGGTGCATTATCAAATAAATAAAATGCAGTTTTGAAATCTGACTGTCTTGCTGCTTCTAGTATTCTGTTCCATACAGACATTTCAGAATTTTGACACTGCATGCTTTCTTCACTTACTTCATTAATTACATTTGTATTTATATTCCCATCATTTCTATTCGTTTCTTCATTTATGGAAAAAGTCATTTCAACGTTACCTTGTGACATATTTACATTTGGAGTTTTCTTAATTCATCTTGTTCTCTTTTCATTATAACATCTAAGAAAACATTAAAAAACCTGGAGGGCTTTCTGCCATTGCAGCTACAGTTTGCAACAGTTTAAATGCTTCTGTCATGCTTACATGTTTAGCCATTGTTATTATATTTTCCCATATTGCAGGAAAATTAGTATTATTTATACTTACAGTTTTATTTGTATGCCCATCTTCTTTATTCTCAAAAGATTTACCTGTGCCATCATTTCTTGCCTTTTGTAATTCTCCTGTAACATTTTCTGTAAGTAAAATAGCTTTATTTTGTTCCTGGAATACAAAAGAACCATTAGTGAACAGCAGCGGTTGTATGGCAGTTTGCAAGCCGAAAATAGTGTCTCCCTGTGGGCAGGAAAAAGCAGCTTCTCCTGCCTCTATGGTTCTTTTCAGGTTCTGCATTTTATTATTAAATATCACATTTTGTATTTTTGCATGCATATTGTGTGATCTGGCACCTTCTAAACTTGTATTTTGTAGTTCTGTTAGCATATTTTCATTATTTGCACCAAACAAAACACTTTGTTCAACACTACATGCATTGGATGTCTGCAGCGGTTGTATGACAGTTTGCAAGCCAGAAATAGTGCCTCCCGGTGGGCAGGGAAATGCAGCTTCTCCGCCTCTATGGATCTCTTTTCTGGTTCTATATTATCACTGTTAAATATCACATTTTGTATTCTTGCATACATATTATGGGATCTGACACTCTCTAATCTTGTTTTTTTGTGAATCTTTAGGCATATTCTCATTATTTGCACTTAAAAAAACACTTTGTTTAACATTACATACATTTGATGAAATCGGCGGTTGTATGACAGTTTCTAAGCCCAAAATAGTGTCTCCCTGCGGGCAGGAAAATGTAGCTTCTCCTGCCTCTATGGAGCTTTTTCTCGTTCTTTATTTACAGTGTTATAAGCAACATTTTTAACATTTTCATTAACATTCTGTGATCGGAAGTCATTCAATCCTATTTTGACAACATTTAGGCTCATGCTTTCATTATTTGCAACTTTTATAGGATTTTTTTCATGAATACATTCAGGCCTTTCAGCGGGACTTACAGTACCTTTTAAGCCGGAATTGAGATGCCCTGGTCGTGTAAACTTACACTGTTCATCAGCCTGTTCGGCTCCATGCTGTATAACGCTCCTATCAGCTTCAGTAAACATAGAAACACGGAATTCTCCTCAAAGTTTGGATTCTGTATTTTTAAAACATTCTTCCTTTGGATTTCATTCTCCTCACCTGAAAAGAAAAAAGAGAGTTAGTAGAAGCCGTCATACCCGACAGCTATTCAGTAAAGCCTTCCTGCTGCATGACTTCTCACACAGGCAGGTCGGCCATAATGAAACTGGCAGTTAAGCCAGAACCAGGATTGCCCTACCTTTTTGTAGGGTGGATAATACTCTACACACCTGCAGAGTTTCAGCCTCCTAGCTTTTTCTCTCTTGGAGAAAAACAACATTCCAGGGGTATTTTTTCTATGCAGAAACATGCTTGAAATGCATAGGAAAGCTAAAAACAATAAGCGGTCATACTGAAACTGGCAGTTAAGCCAGAACCAGGATTGCCCTACCCTTTGTAGGGTGGATAATACCCTACACACCTGAAGAGTTTCAGCCTCCTAGCTTTTTCCCTCTTGGAGAAAAACAACTTTCCAGGGGTATTTTTTCTCTATGCAGAAATATGCTTGAAATGCAAAAAGAAAGCTAAAAACAATAAACGGTCATACTGAAACTGGCAGTTAAGCCAGAACCAGGATTGCCCTACCCCTTTGTAGGGTGGATAATACTCTACACACCTGCAGAGTTTCAGCCTCCTAGCTTTTTCTCTCTTGGAGAAAAAGAACTTTCTAGGGTTATTTTTCTCTATGCAGAAACATGCTTGAAATACATAGGGAAAGCTAAAAACAATAAACGGTCATACTGAAACTGGCAGTTAAGCCAGAACCAGGATTGCCCTACCACAATGAAGGGTGGATAATACCCTACACTCCTGCAGAGTTTCAGCCTCCTAGCTTTTTCCTCTTGGAGAAAAACAACTTTCCACAGGTATTTTTTTCTCTATGCAGAAACATGCTTGAATTGCAAAAAGAAAGCTAAAAACAATAATCGGTCATACTGAAACTGGCAGTTAAGCCAGAACCAGGATTGCCCTACCCCTTTGTAGGGTGGATAATACCCTACACACCTGCAGAGTTTCAGCCTCCTAGCTTTTTCCCTCTTGGAGAAAACAACTTTCCAGGGGTATTTTTCTCTATGCAGAAACATGCTTGAAATGCAAAAAGCTAAAAACAATAAGAGGTCATACTGAAACTTGCAGTTAAGCCAGAACCAGGATTGCTCTATCCCTTTGTAGGGTGGATAATACCCTACACACCTGCAGAGTTTCAGCCTCCTAGCTTTTCCCTCTTTAGAAAACAACTTTCCAGTGTTATTTTTCTGCATGCAGAAACATGCTTGAAAGTTGTTTTTCTCAAAGAAAGCTAAAAAAGCTAGGAGGCTGAAACTCTGCAGGTGTGTAGGGTGCTATCCACCCTACAAAGGGGTAGGGCAATCCTGGTTCTGGCATAACTGCCAGTTTCAGTATGACCGTTTATTGTTTTTAGCTTTCCCTATGCATTTCAAGCATGTTTCTGCATAGAGAAATAATAACCCTGGAAAGTTGTTTTTCTCCAAGAGAAAAAAGCTAGGAGGCTGAAACTCTGCAGGTGTGTAGGGTATTATCCACCCTACAAAGGGGTAGGGCAATCCTGGTTCTGGCTTAACTGCCAGTTTCAGTATGACCGTTTATTGTTTTAAGCTTTCATATGCATTTCAAGCATGTTTCTGCATAGAGAAAAAATAACCCTGGAAAGTTGTTTTTCTCCAAGAGGGAAAAAGCTAGGAGGCTGAAACTCTGCAGGTGTGTAGGGTATTATCCACCCTACAAAGGGGTAGGGCAATCCTGGTTCTGGCTTAACTGCCAGTTTCAGTATGACCGTTTATTGTTTTTAGCTTTCCCTATGCATTTCAAGCATGTTTCTGCATAGAGAAAAATAACCCTGGAAAGTTGTTTTTCTCCAAGAGGGAAAAAGCTAGGAGGCTGAAACTCTGCAGGTGTGTAGGGTATTATCCACCCTACAAAGGGGTAGGGCAATCCTGGTTCTGGCTTAACTGCCAGTTTCAGTATGACCGTTTATTGTTTTTAGCTTTCTTTTTGCATTTCAAGCATGTTTCTGCATAGAGAAAAATAACCCTGGAAAGTTGTTTTTCTCCAAGAGGGAAAAAGCTAGGAGGCTGAAACTCTGCAGGTGTGTAGGGTATTATCCACCCTACAAAGGGGTAGGGCAATCCTGGTTCTGGCTTAACTGCCAGTTTCAGTATGACCGTTTATTGTTTTAGGCTTTCCTATGCATTTCAAGCATGTTTCTGCATAGAGAAAAATAACCCTGGAAAGTTGTTTTTCTCCAAGAGGGAAAAAGCTAGGAGGCTGAAACTCTGCAGGTGTGTAGGGTATTATCCACCCTACAAAGGGGCAGGGCAATCCTGGTTCTGGCTTAACTGCCAGTTTCAGAATGACCGTTTATTTTTTTCGCTTTCTTTTTGCATTTTAAGCATATTTCTGCATAGAGAAAAAATACCCCATGGAAAGTTGTTTTTCTCCAAGAGGGAAAAAGCTAGGAGGTTGAAACTCTGCAGGTGTGTAGGGTATTATCCACCCTACAAAGGGGTAGGGCAATCCTGGTTCTGGCTTAACTGCCAGTTTCAGTATGACCGTTTATTGTTTTTAGCTTTCCCTATGCATTTCAAGCATGTTTCTGCATAGAGAAAAATAACCCTGGAAAGTTGTTTTTCTCCAAGAGGGAAAAAGCTAGGAGGCTGAAACTCTGCAGGTGTGTAGGGTATTATCCACCCTACAAAGGGGTAGGGCAATCCTGGTTCTGGCTTAACTGCCAGTTTCAGTATGACCGTTTATTGTTTTAGCTTTCCTATGCATTTCAAGCATGTTTCTGCATAGAGAAAAATAACCCTGGAAAGTTGTTTTTCTCCAAGAGGGAAAAAGCTAGGAGGCTGAAACTCTGCAGGTGTGTAGGGTATTATCCACCCTACAAAGGGGTAGGGCAATCCTGGTTCTGGCTTAACTGCCAGTTTCAGTATGACCGTTTATTGTTTTTAGCTTTCTTTATGCATTTCAAGCATGTTTCTGCATAGAGAAAAATAACCCTGGAAAGTTGTTTTTCTCCAAGAGGGAAAAAGCTAGGAGGCTGAAACTCTGCAGGTGTGTAGGGTATTATCCACCCTACAAAGGGGTAGGGCAATCCTGGTTCTGGCTTAACTGCCAGTTTCAGTATGACCGTTTATTGTTTTAGCTTTCCCTATGCATTTCAAGCATGTTTCTGCATAGAGAAAAATAACCCTGGAAAGTTGTTTTTCTCCAAGAGGGAAAAAGCTAGGAGGCTGAAACTCTGCAGGTGTGTAGGGTATTATCCACCCTACAAAGGGGTAGGGCAATCCTGGTTCTGGCTTAACTGCCAGTTTCAGTATGACCGTTTATTGTTTTTAGCTTTCTTTTTGCATTTCAAGCATGTTTCTGCATAGAGAAAAATAACCCTGGAAAGTTGTTTTTCTCCAAGAGGGAAAAAGCTAGGAGGCTGAAACTCTGCAGGTGTGTAGGGTATTATCCACCCTACAAAGGGGTAGGGCAATCCTGGTTCTGGCTTAACTGCCAGTTTCAGTATGACCGTTTATTGTTTTTAGCTTTCCTATGCATTTCAAGCATGTTTCTGCATAGAGAAAAATAACCCTGGAAAGTTGTTTTTCTCCAAGAGGGAAAAAGCTAGGAGGCTGAAACTCTGCAGGTGTGTAGGGTATTATCCACCCTACAAAGGGGTAGGGCAATCCTGGTTCTGGCTTAACTGCCAGTTTCAGTATGACCGTTTATTGTTTTAGCTTTCTTTTTGCATTTCAAGCATGTTTCTGCATAGAGAAAAAATAACCCTGGAAAGTTGTTTTTCTCCAAGAGGGAAAAAGCTAGGAGGCTGAAACTCTGCAGGTGTGTAGGGTATTATCCACCCTACAAAGGGGTAGGGCAATCCTGGTTCTGGCTTAACTGCCAGTTTCAGTATGACCGTTTATTGTTTTTAGCTTTCTTTTTGCATTTCAAGCATGTTTCTGCATAGAGAAAAATAACCCTGGAAAGTTGTTTTTCTCCAAGAGGGAAAAAGCTAGGAGGCTGAAACTCTGCAGGTGTGTAGGGTATTATCCACCCTACAAAGGGGTAGGGCAATCCTGGTTCTGGCTTAACTGCCAGTTTCAGTATGACCGTTTATTGTTTTTAGCTTTCTTTTTGCATTTCAAGCATGTTTCTGCATAGAGAAAAAATACCCTGGAAAGTTGTTTTTCTCCAAGAGGGAAAAAGCTAGGAGGCTGAAACTCTGCAGGTGTGTAGGGTATTATCCACCCTACAAAGGGGTAGGGCAATCCTGGTTCTGGCTTAACTGCCAGTTTCAGTATGACCGTTTATTGTTTTTAGCTTTCTTTTGCATTTCAAGCATGTTTCTGCATAGAGAAAAAATAACCCTGGAAAGTTGTTTTTCTCCAAGAGGGAAAAAGCTAGGAGGCTGAAACTCTGCAGGTGTGTAGGGTATTATCCACCCTACAAAGGGGTAGGGCAATCCTGGTTCTGGCTTAACTGCCAGTTTCAGTATGACCGTTTATTGTTTTAGCTTTCTTTTGCATTTCAAGCATGTTTCTGCATAGAGAAAAAATAACCCTGGAAAGTTGTTTTTCTCCAAGAGGGAAAAAGCTAGGAGGCTGAAACTCTGCAGGTGTGTAGGGTATTATCCACCCTACAAAGGGGTAGGGCAATCCTGGTTCTGGCTTAACTGCCAGTTTCAGTATGACCGTTTATTGTTTTTAGCTTTCCCTATGGAAGAAGACACACATTTTGCTTCTGCTGCATCAGCTGAAGATTTGGAGACAGATTTCGTATTGAAACGCCAGAAGCCAACCAGGAC
>NW_025051956.1:0-10806 GCF_019279795.1 Protopterus annectens | reverse complement strand
CATCAAGATTCCTCTTGAAGAGAGTCAATGAGGGACTCTGCCTAACCTGGACTGGGATTTTGTTATTCCAGAGTGAAGGGAGCTCTGGGTTATGAATCTGTCCCTCCAGCATGTCCTATTTATTTCAGTGCTGAGGTTCAAGTCTCGACGTGCATGTAGCTTGATGGGATTTGATTTTCTGAGGTGCAGTATGTCCATTAATTCGGGTTGGACATGGCTTTATATCGTCAGGCACAGATCGCCTCTGGGCAGGTGGTATGCCACTGAGTAGAGCTGGAGTTTCTTTAACCGGTAGCATATGGCATCTGTTTGAACCCTTTGATCCTCTTGGTGAGGTACTTTTGGGGTCTTTCCAGTTGCTGCAGGTGTCTGGTAAGGTACATCCCAAAAGGGGCATTGTACTCAATTATGGGCCTGATGAGGGATGAGTAAAGAGGCACGGCATGACCTCCCTGATCTAGATGTGAATCCCTTCATGATTAGGTGGGTTACATAAAATGTTTTTCTAACCACTTTGGCCACGTGGTTGTCAAATGAGAGATTGCTATCAACTTGGGTCCCCAGGTCCCTAATTACTTCTTCCGTACTTAATGAATTACCACCTATGTGGTAATTTGTGGGCAACTTTTTGATTTTTGCCAAAGGGGATGACTATACACTTTTTGGCGTTTAGCTTGAGGCCATGGCTCTGGCACCAGTCGTCTGTTTCTATAAGGCCCTTTTGTAGGATGCTTGTGTCGGCTGGAGAGTCTATTATGGCGCCCAGTTTGCAGTCATCTGCGAACTTGGTCAGACAATGTCCTTCCATGTTAGCCTGTACCTCCGAGAAATATATACCGAACAAGAGAGGTCCCAGGACTGAGCCTTGTGGGATGACACTTGTAACTGGTTTGGAGTTTGACATGGCTCCAGCAATTCTAACCATGAGGGTTCTGTCCTTGAGCCAGTTTGCAACCCATCTAGTGACATAGGGGTTTGTATTTAAGCTGGTGAGCTTATCTGTAATGCCCGAGTGGGGTATTATATTGAAGGCTTTTGCAAGGTCCAGGTAGGCTGTGTGGACCACCTTCCCCTCGTCAATGGCCTTGGTGACTGTTTCAAAGAAATCAACCAGGTTTAAGAGGCAGGATCTGCCCTTAACAAAGTCGAACTGGGTAGGATCCAGTGTCTGTAGGTCCCCAATATCTTTATTTATGAGGTCCATGATGATCATTTCCATAGCTTTGCAGACCAAGCTATTCAAGATAGTTTCCAGGATCCGTTGAGGCACCACCTTTGTGGAGAGGGACCACTGTTGCTGTACGCCACTCTTTGGGTACATATCCTGTAGTAAGGCTGAGATTGAACAGTAGTTTTATGTTTGGGTTTAGATCTTCTTGGAGTTCATGTAGGATGCAGCCTGGGACACCTTCTGGTCCCATTGATGCTGTGTTTTTTGCTTTGGAGAGGGCGGCTCTTACCTGAGCGTCTGAGATGTCAGGGGGGCAGCACTCTGCTGGGATAGATATTTGCCCTTTTGGTGGGTAAGGGGGGAGAAGTTTGCGCTGAACCTGTTAGCTAGGATGTTGGCAATGTCTGTGGGTTCGGTGTATTTTTTGTCATTTTGGACTAATTCTGAGCATATCTGGGAATTCCCACCCAGGTTCCTAACATAACTAAAGAAAGCCTTGTGATTATCCTTAGTGTCTTGTGCAATTTTTCTCTCGAAGCTGGCCTTAGACGATTTTATGAGTGCCCGTACTTTTTTGCTAATACTGATCAGAGATGCCTTCCCTTTTTGGGATTTTGCTCTATCATGTAGTAGCTTCCTCTTTCTATTGTATAGTTTGTTTATGGCTGGGGTCCACCAGACAGGACGCCTACCTTTGGAGGATTGGGTCTTGGTTTTATTTGGGATTGCATGATCCTTGCATTCCTGAAGGTGTTTATAGAATGCGTTTATAAAGGATTCTGCGGTCTGGACCGTATTTTCCACAGGCCCGGGGGCTTTGAAGGATTCCACCTCGGTTTTGAGGAGTGCGAAATTTGCTTTAGAGAAGATTTTCACTGTTGTTTTCTGGGCAGGAGCTGGGGTCGGGATGTGAATATCTAGTGAGATTAGTTTATGGTCTGATCTTACCAGTGAGGGATACACTTCTGGTCTGGAGCATAGAGTCCCCATGTTGGTGATGATCAGGTCCAGTATGATTTCCTCTCTTGTGGGAGTGGCAACAAGTTGTTCCATAGCATTTGAGTTTATAAATTCTAGGAACCTTTGGGCTAGGGTGTTGGAGCTAGAGTAATGCTCCCAGTCTATGTTAGGGTAGTTGAAGTGGCCCAATATAATGGTGTTTGGAGAGACCTTCATATTCTCCAGTGTTCTCAGGAAGGCTGAGTGGGGTTCCTGGGTTTGGGAGGGTGGTCTGTAGCAGGCTATAAACTGGAAGGCAGTTTTACCCACTGTTAGTTGCACATGGATATTCTCTGATGCTTCGTGCTGTGCCACCATCCTGGAGGTGTGGGTATCTTTGACGAATATTGATACTCCCCCTCCTTTTGTGGTTCTGTCCAAGTTTTGGGACCGAAAAACATGGTATGAGGTATAACTTGGTAGTGCTGGGGTGCTCTCGGGAGCCTTGAACCAGGTTTCTGTTACTGCACAGATATTGATGTTCTCCATGCTAAGGAGAGTTTCGAGTGCATGCATCTTGAGGTTTAGACTTCTGGCATTGAGTAGCATTACTCTTAGATTCTTATCCCTTGTGATACCTATGGAGGTGGGTTTGTCTTTTGAGCCTTGCCTAAAAAAGGCACTATGGGGGTGGCAAGAGCCTTTGCCAATATCCGAAAGCCCAGGGGTGACAGGTGCAAGCCGTCCCTAGCGAAGCATCGTGGCTTGTCGAGCATGTCATCCCAGGCAGACAGGCATTAGATCCCCTGTAAATGACACCAGTACTTAAGCCAATTGTTGAAATTGATCATCTTGTCTTCATATTGTGGCATCATTCGTAGTGAGAGTAAGATGCTACTTAAGGTCAGGGTCATACCGGCCTGGGCTACATGCTCAGAGAGCTCCTCTATATCTCTTTTCATGTAGTCCAGGGAGGTATGTCTCAGGTCATTCACACCAGCATGGACAATGACTGAGTCATATTTGTATTTGCCTTGGAGTGACCTGAGTGCTTGTGTTATATGGCAGATCCTAGCGCCCGACAGGCAGCTCACAGTGACCTTCTCCTTGTTCAGCCTGTTGAGCGGGACGTCAGTGTGCCTGATGATAGAGTCACCTATTACAAGTGTATCAGGTGTGTTGTTTAGCCTTAAGGGCTGTGACTGTTCGGCACACTGGCTTTGTGAGCTATGTGTTGCACGTGTTTTGTTTTGGGGTAGCGGTTGCTTGGGTGTCTGCTTTGAAGGCCTCTGCTGCTTAGGCAGATTTTTATTTAGAGCCTCCGAGTATGTTTTTGTGTGTTTATGTGTTTGGTTTGCTGTCGTGGTAGGTCTATGTGAGACTGGAATTGTAGTGAGTGTGGTTTCCTTCTCCTCCTGACTGGTTACCCCAGTACTGGGTTGAGAGCTTAGCCTCTAGTTTGGCTATATGATTGCATATCTCACATGTGTTGGAATTTGTTGGGAGGAGGAGAGGGCTATCTGTGCACATGAGGCAGTTGTAACATTGCCTCAAGATTTCCATATTCACCAGCTGGACCGGAGAGGAGATTGACAACTGACCTTTGGACATGCTAGAATAGTATTGGGAATTCCTTTATAATTGAAAAAAAGGGCCAACGGGGAACAAAGTACTCAAGGAGAGTTTGTGAGGGTGTAAAGCTTTTAATTTTTTAGTGCTGACTTATATAATTGCTTTAGTGAGCAAATGCCAGGCTTTAGAGTGGGAATATGGTGTTTATTATGAGAACTAGATCAGTTCTAAGGGAAAAAGTGAAGAGCAGACTTTGTGGAGCCGAGAATGGTTTAAATCCAATTAAGCAGCGCTGTCTGATGCTGCGCTATGCACAAAACTGCAAGCGCAAAGCGCTAAAGCGGGTTTTATACAGGGGGAGTTGAAAGAGCTAGAAATTGTCCCAAAACAGCCAATAGACTACCAGATTCCTGTGCTGGGAACACTCCTCCAGGGATAGATAGGCTGCTCCAAGCTCCCCACTGCCACTGGTGAACAAAGAAGCCTTCCTTTATCCAAGAAAGGAAATGGGCAAAACAGGAACTTTCCAAAAGTCCAGAATACAGCAAAGCCTGTATTTGGACTACTCTAGGTTCATAGGTTCATACTAGGCTATCTGCCCGAGGGCATTTACAAGCCTAGCCCATCGTTTTGTGGCTTACGCCACCCCTTTAGTATGGGGAACTATACCCATTATTTTGCTGTGCCTATACCCATTATTTTGCTGTGCCTCTGTCGAGCAGTGACACTGAGGTAATCCCTGGGGTATATCTGCGATCTCCCATCCATTGGTCAAGATTTCTCTTGAACAAGGCCAGCGAGGTGCTTTCTCCTGCCTCACATATACGGGATTTTGTTCCACAGCATAGGGAGTCTTTGGGTGATGAATCTATCCCTCCAGCACGTCCTATTAATAGCCGTGTCGAGGTTTAGAATCTCCAGCCCTTGTGGCTCTGATGGATCTAGATTTTTGAGGTGAAGCATATTCATCAAATCTGGGTTTGACATGGCCTTGTATGTTAGGCAAAGGTCACCTCTGAGCAGCTGATGGCACTGAATAGAGCTGGAGTTCTTTCAGTCGGGCAGCATACGACAGATTTTGAGACCCTTTATCCTTTTTGTGAGGAACTTTTGTGGCCTCTCCAGCTGCTGCAAGTGTCGGGTCAGATACATTCCGAATGGGGCATTGTACTCAATCATTGGTCTGATGAGTGATGAGTAAAGGGAGACTATGACCTCCCTTGATCTAGATGAGAATCCCTTCATGATAAGGTGGGCAATGTAGAAGGTCTTCCTAACTACTTTAGCTACATTGGTGTCGAATGACAGACTACTATCAACCTGAGTCCCCAGGTCTTTGATAACTTCTTCTGTGCTCAGTGGATTGCCACCTATTTGGTAGCTAGGGGTAACCTTGTTTTCCCGAAGGGTATGACTATGCATTTTTTGGCATTTAACTTTAGGCCATGGCTCTGGCACCAGTTATCCATTTCTGTGAGACCCTTCTGAAGGATATCTGTGTCAGATGTGTTTTCTACTATGGCGCCCAGTTTGCAGTCATCTGCAAACTTTGTCAGCCATAATCCTCCTGTGTTTGCTTGTACTCGAAAAGTAGATGCTGCCAAACAAGAGTGGGCCCAGGACTGAGCCCTCTGGGACACCACCACTTGTGACAGGCTTTGGAGTCTGACATGGCGCCAGCAATTCTGACCCTGTGGGTTCTGTCACTCAGCCAGTTTGCAACCCATCTTGTGATGTATGGGTTAACATTTAAGTTGATGAGTTTTTCAATGATACCGAGTGGGGTATTGTATCGAAGGCCACCAGATCGAGGAGTAGGCTGTATGGACTGCCTTTCCCTCATCAATGGCTTTGGTGACTGTTTAGAAAAAGTCAACCAAGTTTAAAAGGCATGATCTGCCTTTGACAAAGCCAAACTGGGTTGGATCCAAAGTCTGCACATTCCCTATGTCTTTATTTATGAGGTCCATTATGATCCTCTCCATGGCTTTGCAGATAAGGCTTGTCAAGCTAATGGGCGGTAATTTCAGGGTCGGTGGAGGCACTTTGTGAAGTGGGACCACAGTTGCAGTGTGCCACTCCTGAGTGCGTATCCAGAGGTAACGCTTTGATTAAACAGCTGTCCTAGCTGTGGGTATAATTCCTCATTGAGTTCGTGGAGCACGCAGCCGGGGACACCATCAGGTCCCATGGATGCTGTGTTTTTTGCTTTGGAGAGAGCAGTTCTCACTTGGGCGTTGGAGATGTTTGGGGGGCTGCAATCGTTTGGCATAGATATCTCTCCTTTTGGGGGGGGAGGGGGGGGAGAAGTTTGCACTGAACCTGTCAGCCAGTATGTTGGCAATGTCTGTAGGATCAGTAATCTTCACATCATTTTGAACTAATTCTGAGCATATCTGGGAGTTTCCTCCTAGGTTTCTGACATAGCTAAAGAATGCCTTATGGTTGTCTTTAGAGTCCTTAGCTATTTTTTTCTCAAAATTTGCTTTGGATGATTTTATGAGAGCTCTTAGTTTTTTACTTATAGTGATCAAGGGTGTCTTACCTTTTAAGGATTTTGCTCTATCTTGTAGTAGCTTCCTCCTTTTTGTTGTAGGAAGTTTGTTTATGGCTGGGGTCCACCAGACTGGACGCTTTGCTGCCTTTAGTACAAAAGAATCTTTGTTTTGCTTGGGATTGCCTTTTTCCATGCAGTCCTGCAGGTGCTGGTAGAAGGCATTTTGTAAAATGATTCAGTGGCTTGAGTGCTGTTTTCACTGACTTGGCTGGGCCTTAAAGGAGACCACACTAGTCTTTAGAAGTGTGAAGTGGGCTTTCGAGAAGTTCTTTACTGTGGTCTTTTTTATTTCAGGTGGGGTGGGATGAGGACCTCCAGCGAGATTAGTTGTGTGATCTGATCTCACCAGTGAGGGGTATACTTCCGGTGTTGAACATTTGTGCTCCCATGTTAAGTGATGATGAGATCAAGTATGTTATCTCCTCTTGTGGGGATGGTGACTAGTTGTTCCATGGCATTTGAGTTTATGAATTCAGGAACTTTTGGGCTAGGGGTGTTTGGAGCTTGCGTGAGTGTTTCCCAGTCTATATTAGGGTAATTGAAGTCACCTAGTATGATGGTGTTTGGTGATACATTTATCCCCTCTAGTGTTTTCAGGAAGGCCATGTGAGGTTCCTGAGTTTGTGAGGGTGGCCTGTAACATGCTACAATTTGCAGAGCAGTCTTGCCTATGGTTAATTGCACCTGGATGGTCTCCGATGCATCGTGCGTTGCCACCAGTCTTGAGGTCTAGGTCTAGGTCAGGAAAGACGGGAAACAAGAATACTTTTTTTTTTTTTTGCAACAAACAGCAGGAAAATGCAATAAATATGGTATTCCAAGCTACAATGAAGGTTGTCTTCCAAAGAGAAACACCATAGCACCAACACAACGTTCAAAATCACAGAAATGGTCCTGAAGATGTCACAAAACATCTTTATTAACAAGTAGATTTAACGCTTTCATCTCCAAAAACTGGAGACCTCATCAGAATCAAGTACCACTATATACTAAATGCCTTTTATACATTATCCAAAAACAGTAATTGGTCAAATGATGATTAATCAAATAATGAAATGATTGAATAATTAAGTATTTAAACAATTAAAACAATTAAAAACAATTAAACGTTGTGCTGAAATAAAGTGAACTGGCTGATCTTTCATAGTATGAGCAAGAATATTGTTCTCAATACATTCTTAAGCACTTAAAAATACTTTAAAAAAACTTTTTAAAAACCTTTTAAAAAACTTTTATGAGATACTTTTCAAGAGAAAACATTTTACATTCACATGTATATTTTTGTTTTTGTTTGGGATCATTAGATAATAGTTTGGGGGCTGGAGCAATAGATATGTGATCGTTTAGGCCCTTGCCACTACAGGCATCAAGCCTGAGCTGCGATATAATTTCCCTATACGCCAATTTGGTTTCCCAGTCACCCCCTCTAGCTAACTGGTCCACCACCTCGACCACCCAAAATTTGTAATTAGCCTCATCATATGTTAAAGAATGTCTGTATAGAGCACTGTTTTCATTTTTACGATTTATGTCTCTCATATGCTCATATATCCTTTTTCTCAAATGGTGTTCTGTTTTGCCAATATAAAACCCCCTACAAAATTTACAGTAAACTAAATAGACCAACCCCTTCGTGTAACAACTACAATATTTCTTAGACTTCAACATAATATTCAAACTAGGTAATGTCACTGTTTTTTCCCCGGCTATGAATGGACACTGGGGGCATCTACCACATTTAAAAGTGCCTACTTTATTTTGAACAGTTTTTCCATGATTAGGACATTTCTTTTTTTCTAAAATATTTTTTATATTATAACCTCTCCTATAACTGTATGTCAATTTGTTATGAAAAATCGTAGTTCTTGTAGACACTGTTTTGAACAAATCCCATGTCTCATTAATACATTTGTGTGTAGCCACCCAATGTTCTGATGATATGTAAGGAGTCAAATAAGGTAAATACATTTTTTATTCTGCGATAATTTTTGTCAGTTCTTTCAATGGTTGTGTTGTTAAGGTATGATTTAATAGGGGTATATATTTATTGCCCCATCCTTTTATTATTATTTCTTTTATAGATTGTGTAATTTTCAACTGGATAATCTAACTTTGATGAACATATTTTGTACTTTGTCTATTTCTACACCGAAATTCATCCCTATCTGATGTCATACAAGCCACTCTAATCATCATATGGTATAATTATATTGTGCTTGAGGTGATCAGGGTGGTCACTATTAAAATGTAAATATGCATTGGAAAAATGTTCCTTTCTATAGATAGTAGATTTGTACATATTGCACTGATAGTATTCAGTATATATTCTCAATTCATCATAAATATTTTATACACTTTATAAATAATAGTTTAATTGTGCTATGAATTCTTTTGTTATTTCAATTTATTCATGTACATTAGCATATATTGATGCATATATACATTTAATGTATATAGACCATGGCCATGGTGACATGCAGTTTTTTATTTGTTTTTTATGTGTTTCACATGCAATTTTTTATGTTATTTGTATTTGATTAATATGCAATGACAGTTTTGAATAACTACACAATTCACTTGTGCATATGTAAAATATATACTTATACTATATGGAAAATGTGTATGTGTACACAACTTTTGATATGGATACATACACCTACACATATATATACAAGTTCACATGAATTGTAGATGTAAAATGTTTTTCTCTTGAAAAGTATCTCATAAAAGTTTTTTAAAAGGTTTTTAAAAAGTTTTTTTAAGTATTTTTAAGTGCTTAAGAATGGCCATATTGAGAACAATATTCTTAAGCTCATACTATGAAAAGATCAATAGTTAACTTTAGTTTCTTTAGCACAACGTTTAATTGTTTTTTGAATTGTTTTAATTGTTTAAATACTTAATTATTCAATCATTTCACATTATTTGATTAATCATCATTTGACCAATTACTGTTTTTGGATAATGTATAAAAAGGCATTTAGTATATGAGTGGTACTTGATTCTGATGAGGGTCTCCAGTTTTTGGAGATGAAAGGCGCTAAATCTACTTGTTAATAAAGACGTTTTGTGACATCTTAGGGACCATTTTCTGTGATTTTGAAGGCGTTGTGTTGGTGCTATGGTGTTTCTCTTTGGAAGACAACCTTCGTTGTAGCTTGGAATACCCAGTGGTATTTGTCACGTTTCTATTTATGCGTTTTCATTTGTTTTTTCGGGTTTAAAATGCAATAAATATATAAATACAGGCTAAGCGCTTGAGTGTGTGGCCTCAACAGGTAAATGCAACAAACAGGACAACTTTAAATTACAAGCACAAAAGCGGCGCTAAAGCTGGCTTTAAAGCAGGGGAGTTAGAAAGAGATAGAAAATGGCCCAAAGCGACCAATAAGCTTCCAGGTCACTGGGCTGGAACCACTCCTCCAAAAGGTGATAGGCTGCTTAGAGCTCCCTACTCTCACTGGTGAACAAAGAAGCTTCCTCCTATCCAAATAAGGATATGGGCAACACAGGAACTATGACAGAGCTCCCTACTCTCACTGGTGAACAAAGAAGCTTCCTCCTATCCAAATAAGGATATGGGCAACACAGGAACTATGACACAGCCTGGAGATCAGCAATACCTGAAGACTGGACTATTCAAGTTCAAAGTAGCAGAAATTAGGTACAGAAACACAGTAAATGCTCGGCTAGCGCACTTGAGTGTGTAGCCTACCAGTTAAACTAAGCAAAAATAAACTTTAAAAGTGCAAAAAACTCAGAAATACATGCAGGAATGCAATAAAACAACTTTGCAGAGCTTATTTAGTTAAAAAAAACAGAGAAGTCTATATATACAGAAAAGCAGCTAAAACGCACAAACACTTCAGATGCAGTGCAACCTAGAGCACTTGAGTTGTAGCAATATTAAGGCAATGAGCTAATGACACTAGACTGGGAGGAGTGTCACAGATCAGATTTACAGTAGGGGCGTGTCACAGATCAGATTTACAGTAGGGGCGTGTCACGGATCAGATTTACAGTAGGGGTGTGTCACAGATCAGATTTACAGTAGGGGCAGGCAACTGCAAAGACAGACAGTAGCACTAGAGAAAGCACAAACATAAAGATTTGTAAAGATACAGAATGCTTTAAACTGCAGTCAAATCAGTTACTTGTGCAGATTAGTTAATAGCAATAAAATACACTCAAAGACTAAAAATCAGACATTAAAGTGCTATATATTAATTCTTAAAAACAATAATCTGTATAAATAATCGAAAAAAAACAGGATACTTATATATCTCAGCTAACAGCTGCGGTCAACAACTTATCCACTCTGCTCAGTGTGTATGTATTAAAACAAAAATTGTGTGCTGTCTTTTCCCTATTTGAAATGTTTTATTGTTTTTATTCATAATTTGTTAACTTGATAGGTGTTGGAGTCTGAAGACCTTTTTGAACCATGAACCTAGATACAACTTGAAATACATATATATATATATATATATATATATATATATATATATATATATAACTATATCGTGTGTACACACACACACACACACACACACACACACACACACAC
>NW_025051955.1:0-12596 GCF_019279795.1 Protopterus annectens | reverse complement strand
CCCCCTCTAACTTCATGCACCCACTGAATGTGACAATAAAGTTTAAAACAAAAAAGACCTACAGTAAATCCTCTAACCAGCCTCATGCCTTATGTACTGTATTTATAATTCTCTCTGGACTTTTTCTTGGCTCTTCCTGCTCTGTAGATTCGATTCTTGATTAACCTTCTTATTCCAGTGTATCACCCTCCTCTCACCAGTAGGTGGCAGCATACACTCACTGATTTTGTCTGTAAAGTTGAAAGCAAAAAAGACCTGCAGTAAATTCCATAACCAGCCCCATGCCTTACATATTGTATTTATAATTCTATCTGCTCTACACTACATATTCTGGGGGGTTTCCAACTCTTTCTCATTTTTCCCTCCAATAATCCCATGTGTTCACATTTGCAATTTTTGAAATAAGAATGCTCTAAACTGCAAACCTTCTGCCTGGCTCTGTCACCTTTCCAACTTCAGGTTACTGATTGTTTTTTTGGACTTTTTCTTGGCTCTTCCCGCTCTGTAGATTTCAGTCTCGACAAACCTTCTTCCAGTGTACCACCCTCCACTCGCCACTAGGTGGCAGCATACACCATGGATTGTGCCTGTAAAGTTTAAAACAAACACCTGCAGTAAATCCTCTAACCAGCCTCATGCCTTACATAATGTATTTATACTCCTCTATGACCTACACTACAGATACTGTAGACTTCTTTACCTCTTTCTCATTTTTCCCTTGAACAATCCCATATGTATACTTTGCCAATTTTTGAAATAAGAAAGTTCTAAACTGCATACTTTCTCCCTGACTGTAGCACCTTTCCAACTTCAGGTCATTGATTGTTTTTATGGACTTTTAATTTACTCTTCCTGCTCTGTAGATTTGAGTCTCGACAAACCTTCTTCTTCCAGCGTACCACCCTCCTTTCCCCAATAGGTGGCAGCATAAACCCATTGATTGTGAGTGTAATGTTTAAAACAAATAAATCCTCTAATCACCCTCAGCTTACGTATTGAATTTATAATTTGTCTCCCCTACACTTCAGATTCTGTACATATTTCCACCTCTTTCTCATTTTTCCCTCCAACAACCCCATAGGTTCATAGGTAGATACTGGGCTATCTGCCCGAGGGCATATATTAGCCCAGCCTCATTGTGCGGTATTCACCAACCCATTTGTTAGTTCCCTAGGACCTTGATCTAGCAGCTAGTACCCTTAGCCCTTATCTAATAGAGCTGTTGGTATGATCCCTGGTGTGAACGTTCTGTTACCCATCCACCTTGGTTCCTCTTGAAGAGTGATAGTGAGGGGCTATATCTTATGTATATCGGGACCTTGTTCCATAGCAAGGGAAGTCTTTGCGAAGGGAATCTATCCCTCCAGCAAGTTCTATTCATTGTTGTGTGGAGGTTTATATCCCTAGAGCGTGTAGCTCGAGTAGATTTGGTTTTGCTAAGGTGGAGCATGTTCAACAGTTCTGGGTTGGACATGGCTCTATATGTTAGACAGAGATCTCCTCTGAGAAGGCGGTATGCAACAGAGAAAAGCCTTAGTTTTTTTCAATCGTGCTGCAAAGGGCAACTGTTTGAGGACGGTAATCCTCTTAGTGAGGTACCTCTGTGGTCTCTCCAGCTGCTGCAGATGCCTAGCCAGGTATATTCCAATTGGTGCATTGTACTCAATAATGGGTCTGATGATGGAAGTGTAGAGGGGCACCACTGCATCATTAGATCTTGATGTGAACCCTTTCATGATCAGATGTGTCACACAGAAGAATTTTCTAACCACCTTGGCAACATGGTTATCAAAGGAAAGCTGACTACCTACTTGGGTCCCTAGATCCCTTATTACTTCTTCAGATTTCAGGGGGTTACCTCCTATGTGGTAGTTCGTGGGTATTCTGTTTTTTCCAAAGGGGATTACTACACATTTTTTAGCATTTAGCTTGAGACCATGGCTTTGACACCATGCATCTATCTCATTAAGGCCCTTCTGGAGGATATCCGTGTCAGCCGGAGACACTATTATAGCACCCAGTTTGCAGTCATCCGCAAACTTGGTCAGCCACAGCCCTTCAGTGCTTGCCTGTACTTCTGAGAAGTATATGCCAAACAGAAGGGGCCCCAGGACAGAGCCCTGAAGCACACCGCTCATTACTGGTCTGGAGTCATACATAGATCCCACTACTCTTACTTTGTGGGATCTGTCTGAGAGCCAGTTTGCGATCCATCTTGTGACGTAAGGGTTTATGCCCAGGTTGGTGAATTTATCAATAATACCCGAATGGGGAATGGTGTCAAATGCTTTAGCAAGGTCAAGGTAAGCTGTCTGTACCTCCTTTCACTTATCAATAGCTTGAGTAACTGTCTCAAAGAAGTCCATTAGGTTCAGGAGGCATAATCTGCCCTTGACGAAGCCGAACTGTGTGGAGTCAAGTGTTTGGAAGTTCCCAATCTCTCCATTTATGAGTTCCATAATGATTTGCTTCTTTGCCTTACAGATCAGACTGGTCAGGCTTATTGGTCAGTAGTTCCCAGGGTCGGTTGTGGGCCCACCCTTGTGCAGCAGAACCATTGTTGCTATGCGCCATTCTATGGGCACATATCCTGTCGAGAGGCTGAGATTGAACAGGGTATTCAGATGTGGGGTTAATTCATTTTGGATCTCATGTATGACACAGCCCGGGACACCATCTGGTCCCATGGAGGCAGTGTTTTTAGCTTTAGATAGAGCCTTATTAATCAACATATCAGTAATAATTGGAGTTACACAATCCCCTGGAATACTAATAGGCTCTGTAGGTAGTGAGGGGGGGAGAAATTTGCATTGAAGCTGTCAGCCAAGATGTTGGCAATGTCAGTGGGGTCAGTTTATTTTGTTCCATTTTGTACAAGTTCAGAACAGACCTGAGCATTGCCATTTAGGTTTTTCATGTAACCATAGAAGGCCTTATGGTTATCCTTGGCATCCTTGGCAACTTTCTTTTTGAAACTGGCTTTAATTGACTTGATGAGGGCCCTCATTTTCTTAATAATGGTGATCAGGGATGATTTTTCTACTTGAGATTTGGCCTTTTTTGTATAAGTCTCCTCCTTTTATGGTATAGTTTGCTTATGGCCGGGGTCCACCTGGCTGGTTTCTTCTTGCTTGAGGAAGGAGCCTTGGTTTTATTTGGGATAGCATGGTCCATGCAATCCTGAAGATGTATATAAAGTGCCTTGGTGTAGGATTCTGCATCTTGGATATCATTATCCTTCTGCAAGAGAATAGTGAAGCTTTCCACTTCTGACGCAAGTAGTTTGAAGTTTGCTTTGGAAAGTTTTTTTATGATGGTTTCTTTGACTGGGGAGGTGGAGGGGTGAGGATGTCCAGGGTTATCAATCTGTGGTCTGATCTGACCAGAGAGGGACTGATAACGGGTGTGGTACAGTGGGCGCCCATATTTGTGATGACTAAATCCAATATGTTGTCCCCTCTAATGGGAGAACATACCAGTTGTTCAAGGGCATTTGACTTTATAAATTCTATGAACTGCTGGGCATAGGAGTTAGAACTTTGGTAGTTCACCCAGCCTATACCAGGGTAGCTGAAATCACCGAAAATTATGGTGTTGGCTAGGACCTTTATATTTTCCAATGCCTCAAGGAATGCTGAGTGAGCATCTTGGGACATGGTGGGCGATCTATAACAGGCTATGACTTGAAATGTGGTTTTGCCTGCTGATAGTTATGCATGGATGATCTCTGTGGCATCATGCTGGGACACTAACCTGGAGATGTGGGTATCCTTGATGAATATGGACACACCTCTACCCTTTGTACTATGATCTGGTAACTGAGGCCAGAAGGTATGATATGAATTCTAACCTGGTAGTGCTAGGGTGCTCTCTGCAGCCTTGAACCAGGTTTCCATCACTGCACAAACATTGATTTTCTCCATACTGAGGAGTGCCTTGAGTGCGTGCATTTTGAGGTTGAGACTTCTGGCTTTGTGTAGCATTACCCTTAGTTTTTGGTTACCTGTGCTGGTTACAGTGGTTGGTTTGTCATTTGAGCCTTGCCTAAAAAAGGCACTATGGGGAGGGCAAGAGCCTTGGCCAGTATTCGAAAGCCTATGGGTGACAATTGCAAACCATCTCTGGCAAAACAGCGAGGCTTGTCTATCATATCATCCCAGGTAGACAGACACTGGATCCCCTTAGAATGACACCAGAAGCTTAGCCAATTGTTGAAATTGATCATTTTGTCTTTGTATTGTGGTAACATTCTAGGTGAAGGTAGTATGTTACTCAAGGTCAGGGTCATACCAGCTTGGGCTACATGATCAGAGAGCTCCTCAATGTCTGTTTTCATGCAGTCCAGGGAGGTACGTCTTAGATCATTCACACCAACATGTACAATGACAGCGTCATACTTGTACTTGTTCTGGAGTGACCTAAGTGCCTGTGTTATGTGGCAGATCCTAGCACCTGACAGGCAGCTGACAGTAACCTTCTCGTTGTTCAGCCTGGTGAGTGGAACATCTGTGTCCCTTACTATAGGGTCTCCTATTACTAGTGTGTTGGGTATGGTGTTTTGCCTTAGGGGCTGTCGTGAGGCACACTGCTGAGGTGAATTATGTGTTTTCTGGCTTGTGTTTGGAGGTGCAGGTTGCTTGCTTGTCTGCTTTGGAGGGCCCTGTTTCTTTTTCAGATTGGTACCTAGTGCCTCCGAATATGTTTTTGTGTATTTATGTGTATGTTTTGCCAGTGCTTGTTTTGTAGATCCATGTGTGACTGGTGGTGTGGTGCTAGTCTGTTTCTTCTCCTCTTGACTGTTTGTTACAGTCATGGGTTGAAAGTGCTTAGCCTCCAGTTTGGCTGTGTATTTGTATCTCTCACACGTATTTGTGTCTAGAGGTAAGCGGAGAGGGTTGTCTGTATACATGAGGCAGTTGTGACATTGCCTCAGGATGCCCAATTCCACCTGATGAACTGGAGAGTATACCTGAAGCTGACCTCTGGACATGCTTGGAAAAGTAAATGTCACTTGTCCTGCATACAATCGAGGGTCTTATGTTGTATTATAATAGTGCTGTCTAGGAGATTTGGAAAATAATTGTGCTGTCTAAGAGATTTGGAGAAGTGCTGATTTGGGTTATGCAAGTGCTGCAATAAGAGCAATTGATCTAAAGCACTTGAGCTAAGGCTTGTCTAGTTCTAAGGGAAAATTTGCAGCACAGACTTTGTGGAGCCAGGAAAAGTATACCCCAGCTAACGGGTGCTGCCCGATGCTGCTCTGTGCACAAGACCATGCAAAAAGAGAGTTGCAGGGTTTTGAGAGAGAGATCAAGGAGGAGTTTAGAAATGACCCAAAATGGCCAATAAAACTACAATTTCTAGGCAATAACCACTCCTACAGGGACAGGCAGGCTGCTCAGTGATAACCACTGCCACTGGTGAACTCAGAGGCTTCCCTTTAGCCCAAGTAAGCACTGGCCTCCAAGAAACTTACAAACAGTTCAGAATAGCAACTCTGTAACTGAACTTTTTTTTAAATTATAGAAAGTGGGAAAATAGCAAGATTTTTTTGTTTATTTTTGTTTATTTTTGTTTAAGGATAGCAGAGACACACAAGTAGCAAACTAGTCAGAACAGCGTAATAAATGTCCCCAACACTTGTGGGCTAGGTCAGAGGCAGGTAAAATGCAATTTTAAGAAAAAATGATTTTAAATTAAGTGCAACACAAAAAATGCAATAAACAGGCTCTGGGTATGTTCTAAATACTGATTTTAACACATATGTCAACTTTTGCAAGCAAGAAAATGTCGAAAAGTGGGTGACAATGCAGTTTTTCTAAGAAATAAATCAGAAGAAAATACTTAAAATCTCAAAAGTGGCTCCTTTCTTTTCTCAGCGTTTTCTCCTCTTGGTAGGTGCTTCAGCAAAAACTATCAAGCCTGGAACAACTGTATACATTTGCAATTTTCTAAATAAGAAAGTTCTAAACTGTATACCTTCTCCCTGGCTGTAGCATCTTTCCAGCTTCAGGTCACTGATTGTTTTTCTGTACTTTTTCTTGGCTCTTCCCGCTCTGTAGGTTCAAGCCTCGATCAACCTTCTTCTTCCAGTGTACCACCTCCTCTCACAACAAAGTGGCAGCATGCACCCATTGATTTTGACTGTAAAATTTAAAACAAAAAAGACCTGCAGTAAATCCTCTAATGAACCCCATGCCTGCTGTATTGTATTTATAATTCTCTTTGCCCTACACTACAGATTCTGTTGACTTTTCCACCTCTTTTTCATTATTTCCTCTCCAATAATGTCATATGTATACCTTTGCAATTTTTGTAATAAAACAGTTCTAAACTGCAGACGTTCTCCCTTGTTGTAGCACATTTCCAACTTCAGGACACTGAGTTTTTTTGGACTATGTTTTGGTTCTTACAGATCTGTAGATTTGAGTCTCGATGAACCTTTTTCTTCCATTGTACCCCCTCCTCTCGCCACAAGTTTACAGTGTACACCCATTGATTGTTACTGTAAAGTTTATAACAAAAAAGACTTGCAGTAAATCCTCTAACCAGCCCCTTGCCTTACGTATTATTTTTATAATTCTCTCTGCCCTACACTACAGATTCTGTGGACTTTTCCACCTCTTTCTCATTTTTCCCTCCAATAATCCCATATGTATACCTTTGCAATTTTCAAAATAAGAAATTTCTAAACTGCATGCCTTCTTCCCTGGCTGCAGCACCTTTCCATCTTCAGGTCACTGATTGTTTTTCTGCACGTCTTCTTGGGGCTTCCAGCTCTGCAAATTTGAATATTGATGAACCTTCTTCTTCCAGTGTACCACACTCCTCTTGCCACTAGGTAGTAACATACACTCACAGGTTGTGACTGTAAAGTTTAAATCAAAAAAGACCTGCAGTAAATCTTCTAATCAGCCTCATGCCTTATGTTATCTATTTATAATTATCTCTGCACTACACTACAGATTCTTTAGACATTTCCACCTCTTTCTCATTTTTTCCCCTCCACTAATCCCATATGTAAACCTATGCAATTTTTGAAATAATAAAGTTCTAAACTATATACCTTCTCCCTGGCTGTAGCACCTTTCTTGTTTTACTGGACATTTTCTTTGCCCCTCCTGCTCTGTAGACTCAAGTCTCAATGAACCTCCTTCTTCCAGTGTACCAATCTCCTATCACCACTAGGTGGCAGCATACACCCATTGTTTGTGACTGTAAAGTTTAAAACAAAAAAGACCTGCAGTAAAACCTCTAATCAGCCTTATGCCTTGCATATTGTATTTATAATTCTCTCTGCCCTACACAACAGATTCTGTGGACTATTCCGCCTCTTTCTCATTTTTCCCTCCAATAATCCCATATGTATACCTTTGCAATTTTTGAAAGAAAAAAGTTCTAAACTGCATACCATATCCCTGGCTGAGGCACCCTTCAACTTGAGGTCACTGATTTTTTTTTTTTGGAATTTTTCTTGGATATTCCCACTATATAGACTCGAGTCTCATCGAACTTTCTTCTTCCAGTGTACTACCCTCCTCTCACCACTAGGCAGGAGCATACACCCATTGATTGCGACTATAAAGTTTAAAAGAAAAGAAACCTGCTGGACATCCTCTAAGCAGCCTCATGCCTTATGTATATTTTTTTTAATTTTCTCTGCCCTTCACTGCAGCTTCTGTAGATTTTGCCTTCTTTTTCTAATTTTTTCCTCCAATAATCCCATATGTATACCTTTGCAATTTTTGAAATTAGAAAGTTATAACCTGCATACCTTGTCACTAGCTGTAGCACCTTTCCAACTCTGGATCACTGACTGTTTTTTTGGATTTTTTCTTGGCTCTTCCTGCTCTGTAGATTCCAGTCTTGATGAACCTTTTTCTTCCAGTGTACCACCCTCTTCTCATCACTAGGTTACTGCAAAGTTTAAAACAAAAAACATCTGCAGTAAATCCCTTAATCAGACTCGTGCCTTACGTACTGCATTTATAATTCTTTTTGCCATGCACTACAGATTCTGTAGATTTTTGCCACCTCTTTCTCATTTTTTCCATCCAGCAATCCCATATGTATACCTTTGCAATTTCTGAAATAAGAAAGTTTTAAACTGCATACCTTCTTCATGGCTGAAGCACTTTCCAACTTCAGGTCACTGATTGTTTCTCTGGACTTTTCCTTGGCTCTTCCAGCTCTATAGATTCAAGTCTTAACAAACCTTTTTTCTACCAGTGTACCACCCTCCTCTCTAGACTACATGGCAGCATGCAACCATGATTGTGACTGTAAAGTTTAAAAAAAAAACTGCAGTAAATTCCCCAACCACCCTCATGCCTTACGTATTGTATTTTTAGTTATTTCTGCCCTACACTGCAGATTCTTTGGACTTTTCCACCTCTTTCTTATTTTTTCCCTGCAATAATCCTGTATGTATACCTTTGCAATTTTTCAAATAAGAAAGTTCTATACTGCTTATCTTTTCCCTGACTGTATTGCCTTCCCAACTTCAGGTCACTGAATGTTTTCTGGAATTTTTCTTTGCTCTTCCAACTCTGTGCAACTGAGTCTTGACAAACCTTTTCCTTCCAATGTACTGCCCTCTTCTTGCTACTAGGTGGCAGCATACCCACATTGATTGTGACTGTAAAGCGTAAAACAAAAAAGACCAGCAGTAAATCCTCTAACCAGGCTCATGCCTTGCGTTTTGTATTTATAATTCTCTCTCTCTGGCCTAGACTACAGATTCTGCAGACTTTGCGACCTCTTTCTCATTTTTTTCCCACGAATAATCCCAGATGTATACTTTTGCAATTTCTGAAATAAGAAAGTTCTAAACTGCATACCTTCTCCCTGGCTGTATCATCTTTCCAACTTCAGGTCATGTATTGTTTTTCTGCACTTTTTTGCCCTTCCCGCTCTTTAGGTTTGAGTCTCAATGAACACTCTTCTTCCAGTGTACCACCACCTCTCACCACTAGCTGGCAGCATACACCAATTGTTTGTGAGTGTAAAGTTTAAAAAAAGACCTGCAGTAAATCCTCTAACCAGGCTCATGCCTTCCATATTGTATGTATAATTATCTCTCTGCCCTACACTACAGAATCTCCAGACTTGCCCACCTCTTTCTCATTTTTCCCATGAATATTCCCAGATGTATACTTTGGCAATATTTGAAATGTGAAAGTTCTAAACTGCATACTTTCTCCCTGGCTGTAGCACCTTTCCAACTTCAGGTCACTAATTGATTGTTTTACTGGACATTTTATTAGCTCTTTCCACTCTGTAGATTCAAGTATGGATAAACCTTCAACTTCCAGTGTACCACACTCCTCTCACCACTAGGTGGCAGCATGCACCCACTGATTGTGACTGTAAAGTTTAAAACAAAAAAGACCTGCAGTAAATCCTCTAATCAGCCTCATGCCTTACATATTGTATTTATTATTCTCTCTGCCCTACACTACATATTCCTTGGACTTTTCTACCTCTATGTCATTTTTCCCTCAAATAATCCCATATCTATGCCTTCACAATTTTTAAAATAAGAAAGTTCTAAACTGCATATCTTTTTCATAGCTGTAGTACCTTTCCAACTTCAGGTCACTGATTTTTTTCTAGACTTTTTCTTGGCTCTTCCTGCTCTGTAGATTTGATTCTTGATGAACCTTCTTCTTCTTCCAGTGTACAACCCTCCTCTCAGCTGTAGTTGGCAGCATACACCCACTGATTTTGACTGTAAAGTTTAAAGCAAAAAAGACCTGCAGTAAACCTTATGACCAGCCTCATGCCTTACATATTGTATTTATAAATCTCTCTGCCCTACACTACAGATTCTGGGGGTTTTCCAAATCTTTCTCATTTTTCCCTCCAATAATCCCATAGGTATCCATTAACAATTTTTGAAATCAGAAAGTTCTAAACTGCATACTCTCTCCTTGGCTGTAGCACTTTTCCAACTTCAGATCACGGATTGTTTTTTTTTTTTTTTGGACTTTTTCTTGGCTCTTCCCGCTTTGTAGATTTGAGTCTCGACAAACCTTCTTCCATTGCACCACCATCCCATCACCACTATGTGGCAGCATACACCATTGATTGTGCCTGTAAAGTTTAAAACAAAAGAGACCTGCAGTACATCCTCTAACCAGCCTCATGCCTTACGTATTATATTTATAATCCTCTATGCCCTACAATACAGATACTGTGGACTTTTTTTTTACCTCTTTCTCATTTTTCCCTCAAATAATCCCATATGTATACTTTACCATTTTTACATAAGAAAGTTCTAAACTGCATACCTTCTCTTTGACTGTAGCACCTTTCCAACTTCAGGTCATTGATTGTTTTCCTGGACTTTTAATTGGCTCTTCCTGCTCTGTAGATTTGAGTCTCAACAAACCTTCTTCCTGTGCACCACCCTCATTTCCCCGCTAGGTGGCAGCATACACCCATTGATTGTGAGTGTAAAGTTTAAAACAAAAGAGCCATTTAGTTAATCCTCTAAGAAGCCTCATGGCTTACGTATTGAATTTATAATTTTTCTCCCCTACACTACAGATTCTGTACATATTTCCACCTCTTTCTCATTTTTTCCCTCCAACAATCCCACATGTATGCAAAATAATTCCAGCAAACCTTGGATCCTGGTAAAACAATTTATTGTAGGATAAAACAATAAAAACTTGACCATCAAAAAACACTCCACTGTAGTACTAAGCACTTTCTCCCTCAATGTTAACGGGCATCTTCAGAGTACAAAACACTAGTCTCACTCCATCCCTTAAATACTATTGTGTAAGTGAATGATTGAATCAATTGAATTTAATTGACATCAAGAGGAGGTAATTGGTGATAGTACAATCAGAATACTCTGAAAAAACAGTCTAATGAAACAAATACATATAACAGTAAACTAATGTTAAAATGATTGCATATTGTTGAAAAGCTGTTGAATAACCATAAATAGAAAAACATCCAACCTGTTACTTGTAAATATGGTAATGAAGTCTTAAATATAAATACATAAATAAATAATCAATTCATAAATTAATTGCAATGCTATATAATATAGTGTGATAATCATTAAATATAGTTTTTATAATTTCATTAAAATTTTGTTAAAAACTTAGATAATAAAAAATGATGTATTGTAATATAAAAAATGTTTAATTCATATAAAATGTGATTTCAATTTAAGTATGCTAGAAATGGAAATATACTCATTGATGCCTGGCCAATTGCTAGCGTTTAACCTTAGTTGCCATAAACATTCTTTAGCTTCAAGCATTGCTTTTTCATCTCCCCCTTTATGTATATTGTGTGGGATTCTGTCTATGACAAAGAAAAGAAATCTTTTAAAGTTCAGACATTTTGTGCTGTGATTGTATAGAGCACTTGTTTTTTATGTTTTTTGATATCTCTCAAGTGTTCTATAATGCGTTGTCTTAACTTCCTAATGGTTTTGCCTATATAAAATGCTTGGCAAGCTGTACAAGACGCAGCATAAACAACCATAGATGAGTTACAGTTGCAATGGCCAGGACATCGAATGGTCTTTCCAAAATTGGCAATTGTAATGTAAGGACTATCATTTATATATCTACATATATGACATGCCCCACATCTATTCATCTTAGATTTGTTAAAAATATCAGTTCTGTTGCTGTTTTCAAAGAGATTTTTTTAAGTTTTTACCTCTACTGTATGTCATCTTGGGTTTAACACCCAAGATACCTACAAGTTCAGTATCATTCTCAATAGTACTGAGCCATGTTTCCTGGACTATATTAACTATCTTTTGTGATGTATCATTATAAGGAATAATAAAAGTATCATGTCTTGCCGCAGCTGAATTTGACTCAACTGTATAAGGTAAACCATGACTAATAATAGGTTTGTAAAACACAGATCTTTTGGCTGTAATTTCTTTACTAATTTTATGAACAAATTCATGTGGGTATCCCCTAGTAAAAAACATATTAAGCAAATTTTCCAACTCCTTTAAAAATAAAGTGTCTTCGCTGATGATTCTGGACAGTCTAACCATCTGCCCTTTTACTAAATTTCTTTTTTGGTGGACCGGGTGGCAGCTGTCAAAATGCAAAAATGAGTTGGAATATGTTGTCTTCCTAAATATACTGGACTCAAACTGATTATTGTTCACTGAAAGAACAATATCTAAAAATTTACAATTGTTAGAAAAAATGTGACTAGTAAATTTGAGAAAACTAGTAGTTTGACCTAAGAATTCTGTGAATTCAATAAACTCATTTTTAGAGCCACCCCAAAATATAAGAATGTCATCCAAATAACGTAAATACAACAACACCTTTTCCCAATGCCTACTGTTTAAAATGTAATCAGATTCCCATTGTGCCAACACTAAATTTGCATAAATGGGGGCACACCTGGCCCCCATTGCTACTCCTGTTTTTTGCCTATAATATTCTTCATTGAAGTATAAAAAATTGTTTTCCAATACTAATTCAAGCATTTCAGTAAGTAGTCTGTTCTCAGTGCTGTTCATTGTTCTGTGTTTATTTAAACAGGCTTCAAACATTTCCAAACCTTCGTAGTCTGTTCTCAGTGCCTGTTCCATTACG